>NC_045699.1:31746603-32046603 GCF_009834535.1 Camelus ferus
CTGATGTCCTGTTCTTAGGAGAGAAATTCTAGAAAAATTCTAGATCCCTTAAAGAGACAAGTTCAGAGCTACCTGTGCTCACAAAGGAGAGAGTGGAATGTTCTGAGACTCAGGGCCAATAGTATAAAAGCAGATGAATTTATTCTGTTTCAAAAATAAAGGCTCATGTGGCTTAATGTTTCGATCCTACCTCCTTTATTTCCCCTCCCAAGAACAGAGGGCATGAGCTGAAGGAGGACCTGGAAGCCATCAAACGAAGTCTCCCTGTGGCTACGCTGGAATCATCTTTACTCAAACACCTCAGTCTGGCTTTTGAAGCCCACCTCAGCGCCTTCTCTGCAAACCCAGTTTGTACTGCCGACTTGACTCTTCTGGTCAGAATAGCCTCCCTCCTGTGTACCCCAAGCACCGTGGCCAGTGCCCCCTTTACAACTAATTCCGTCTCCAGGCTTGGCCCACCTCTCACTCCATGGCTAGAAGGTCCTCTATGGTCTTTTCCCTTCAAATATTCCATTATCCATCCAGGATCAAGAATACTTCCTCCATAAAAATGGAAGAAATTTTCCTCAGTATTAAACCAAGTCTTGGCACCTCACTGCTCAGAGCGTCATTCTGTGATGTTGGTTTTTTCCCTCCTCCACAGAGGGTGGGAACACTTCACCTGCAGTCAAAACCCTTCCCCACCTCTATCAGAGGCAGCGTTTCCCAGGGCAGGTCTGCACAGGAAATGGCAGGTGGTCCTGGAGGACACCCAGCTTTTACATCACCTACAGAATGCGCTGAGGACGGAGGACTGCTCACTAATGATCGCTATGGTAACTTAGTTTTCCCTAAATTAAAGGTTTAAAAAAAAAAAGAAAAATTTAAAAAGTGAAGCAGCCTGATAGAGTTTTGAATTCTTGGCATTTCTTTCTCCAACTTACGCTGAATAAAGGCTTCTTCAATACACCTTTTCAAAAACTTTTTTTCCCAGTGCCAGAAAGTTTTTTTTTTTAAAGTACAGAACAATGGACTAATTGTACAGTGGTTTGCAGAAGGTGTTCTGTTTCTGTTGAAATGCTTATCCTGCCCCCAAGGTATTTTCCATTACGTCATTTTACACAATTTTAAGGGTTAACTATAAATTGTTATCTCTCTCTACGTGTGCTGCGTCCTTGACAAAAGTGATACCTGTCCTCCTCCTCCAGAATGGTCTGTGCTTTCAGACCTACTTTGTACAACGATCTACCACAGAATAGGAAATGCGACCCTGATAATAAGACATATGGTGGGTGAGGGAGGAGAATAACCTAAAGCACAAATATAAAGGAACCCACTGCACTTGATAGAGTTTGCAGGTGCTGGTGGGCAAACATACTGTCTCTCCACAGAGGTCAAAGGGCAAAGGGGCATATGGCTATGCTGTTGTGCATGAGATGGAAAAGCACTACGTGCCACTATGTAAATGAGGGTTTGCAAACCCTGCATGCATATATCGGACACGGACACACACGGGGACAGGGACGGACGGACACACACACGCACGCACGCCGCGATAATGCTTTGCTGTGCTTCATCTGGGGACTAATTTTTCTCCCATTAGTACCCAAACCAAATGGCAAGAATCTCACATCTGTACTACTATGGCTTCTTGACATGGTGACTACAGACATTAGAAACATCACGTCAGAATCCGCTTTCCCTTTGACTACAGTTTACGTGAAGCTGGAAGAGTGCACAAGACTGAAACACTAGCTAAGAAACCTGCTCCTTTAAAACGCTGGCTGTTACGTCTTTCCAACAAGCCCCAACCAAGAAGATAAGATGTTTGGTGATGTTAGAGCAGGCAGATAGCTAGCTATGAGCAGAGAAAGGGGGTGCAGACCAAATGGCAGGAATTGGGCAGAAAGAAGGGGCACAGGCCAAATGCAGGAAACCACACATATAAGCACCAGGGGTCCCTGGGCAGAGAAGGAAAAGCGGGGACCTCTGGACTAAGTGGTCACACCTTCAGGGGGAAGCGGCACGGCCTGGAGGCTAAATGACAGACATCCCTTCTCCCTTCGGGAAGATGGAGTTGGGATGAAAATCAAGGAATATGACTCCAAACCCTTCCTTCCCCAATGAATATTCCACCCACTCATTTTTACACCCTATGTAACCAACTTGCCAAAGACATTTGGGTCAGACTCTCACCTGAGCCTTGAGAGCCTCCCCTTGAGAGCGTACTATCCATCCCTTAAAAATCCCTGCTTCACTTTCTTAACCTCTGAGTCTTGTCTCTGAATTCTTTCTGGGATGGGACAAGAACCTGGACACCGGTTACATCCACCAGCAACAGTGAGAGTCTTTTTTTCGTTGCTTTATGATTTTTCTTTTTACCTGCCAAAGCTGATTTGCTGACAAGAATTCCTCATGGATATTTCTGAACAAGTGATCTTTAGCTAAAGCTGAAATAATAGGTTTCGTTTATATTAATTACCGAATATAAAACGTGGTTCTTTTGAACGATGTCATGATTTAGAATACCCACTTGGAGTTGGAAGGGTTTTACAGGAAAGTTATGATAGTCTGAGAGGAATCAAACTAGGAAATCATTTGGGAAGAAAACTATAAAAATTGGGTCAGCATTGGAGGGCAGTAGGTGAAAACATGCTGTTTTTTTCCCCAGGGTCAGATTCCTGTAAGGTTTAACACATTACCATTTAAAAAGGAACTCAGACCAGAGTAGCACCCTACTTAGCCAGAGAGTCCCCAGAAACCTGAGCCAGTCACAAAACAGGTGTCAGAGAACTCGCACTCTGCATTCTGTCTGAACTCTCGCATCTGAGTCTTCCTGACGGTAATTCCTAGCAAGCGTGGAGATCTGACTTCCCAGCCTCTTGACATACATCTGAGGTCTGAGCAAGACAGAATGGGATACGAGTAGACTTGCTTTGGGGAGTGGACTGGACAGCTGTTAAAAATCACCCCAAGGGTCGTGTTAAGGGCTGTGAATATCTAATGTGCCTGACTTATCAACAAAAATGAAGCTACATCAAGTTAATGCTAGGTAGATATCTGGATGTTAGGAGACAATGGTTCACTTAACTCAGTAAGAAAAGCCCCAGGGCTTTACCAAGAGTCTTCTATGTAACCACATTCTGACGTATGGCTTTGCTGTTGGTAATCTACTGTAAACTGAAAACGGATTATTTGTATACATATATACATGTGAAGATGTTCATCACAGCATTATTTAAAATAATTTAAAGCAGCCAATATCTCAAACAAGTGGGGAAAAATGTGTAATGGAATGCTGGAGAATCTAAAATCATGTATTTTCTAATTATGTGCCTTAAAAAAATGGACACATGCTTATGACATTCAATGGGAAAAAAAACCAGGTATCAAAGTGTAAATGCAATACAACTTCAACTAGGCTTTTAAAAAGGCATAAACTAAGAACCAGGACCAAAAGGAGAAATGCCAGGGCATAAATAAACAATAATACTATACTCTTGTTCAACAAAATGCAGATTTACAATCCAATGTAATTTGGAACCAAATTATGATCAATAAATAAAGTAGGTCTCAAACACTTTTATGAGTTGCCTTCTTTGAAAACATGCTGTAAGTCAAAAATCTAATTTGATTTTTCCAAGAGAAATGTCATCTGAGGGGCATATGACCAACCTTTATTTATATCACCATAAATCGCACAGTTCATCAACTGGGACCTTTTAACTCTCCATATAAAGCCAAATAAATAGAAGAGAATAATAGAACAGAAAAATTCCATACAGTTTTCATTAAATATACTACAACCAATGGAATCTACTGTATGAAGTTCCTATTTAATTCTCTCACTGAACTTACTACTGCAAATCAGAGGTGATCACTAGGACGTACGATTCAGAGAGAATTTATTTGTTTATTTAGACCAGCATTCTGAGGAGACGTTTGAGAAGATCTATCATCTATCACTTGACTTCTTAGAAATACTGACTCGGGACATCTAGTCCCTTCTTTTTCTCACTTCTCAGCAGGTGGAGGTACAGAACTCTAACCGTCCATCTGTCTCAATGTGACGCTCCTTCCTCGCTCAGCTGTTTCACCAGCTTTTGTCACCTCATCCTGAAGGCGTGGAGGTGACACGGAGGTGACACCTTTCAAAAGGTAAGGACCCCCCTTCACTTCCACTGAATATTCTGTCCTTTGATCTCTTCCTGTGTCTCCACTTCGTAATGGTAAAGACGCTTCAAAGCTTTTTGGCTGAATTGCAATCAAACTCAAGAGTACAAAGCCTTTGCAGGCAAACAAAATCAAATACCTCTCTGCCTGAGCTGTAAATCCCAAATGTCACTTTGTCAAAGGGGTGGGTCGTAGCAGGCGCCCTGAGCGCTGCTTTTCCCCGTAATGGTCATTTTAGGAAATTCTTAAGGAAGACACGTGAGGTATGATTCTAAAGGAATGAGGCAGATAGATCTTTTCCCCATGAATATATACAGGAACCTTTATGCCCAAATACCTGCCCTCTTTCAGAGCTATCCTTTTTTTATCACAAGACATACAGAGTGTTTCTGATGACAGTTTATAGCCTGGTAAGAAAATCAGTTTTGTTATTTCCTGCTGGGGCTGCTTCCGCTCCCTCAGAGACAGGTCATTTATGCTGGCTGTCCTGAAGCTTTGTGAGGCAGACCCTGGGCTCCTGGGCCAGGCTGATGCTGGAGGCCTTCTGTGCCTCGGAGAGCAGACGGACCAAGTTTATTTGTGGGCTGCCCACCTGCTGTATGTGCGTATAATTGGCTGAGCATCAAAAACAAGAGTCAGGTCACCAGGAGTCAAAGCAGCCTATTCCGGTAAACATCTCAAAGTACCAATCCTGGTAAGGAGGGCAAAATACAGTGCTGGAATCCACATTTCCCCGAGGCTGATTCTCTCTGGACTAAATGCAACTCCTGAGCTCTAAGCGGGCATTTCCCAGTATGTGCTCCAAGGAACACAAGCTTAATGGATTATTAATAGTGTTCCCGAAAAAGGGGGCTTCATTGGTCCAGATGACTTGACAGCAAAACTTCCCAGAGCCCCTGACTACACTGGGGATTCTACAAGAAGCTACGGGACTGGAGTTTGCGTCTGTCTAGAGTTCCACTCTCCGGGGAAGCAACACCCCGGATATCACGTGAGACTCTGACTCCCCAGGCCGCTGCTACACAAGAGGAACTGTCAACCCTGCCGCTGAGCCCCAAGCATCCAAACAGAGAATAAATGAAGAAAGGCTCTTCACCCAGAACTAAGATTCCCTAAGTGTATCCACTTGGTCACACTTCTATTTCATGGCAATTTCTCTGTCATCTAATTAAATGCAAAGGGCCTTGAGCCTGAGATGTTGACACAGCCTCCCTCCCCCATTTAAAGAAATACAAAACGTCTGGTGAAGACACTGCTAAAAATAAATTTTGTCTAAAAGAGCTTCTTGGCTGGTCCTGGAGGGATAGTCAATGCTAACGACGTAATCACAACATTAAGGGCTGTTAACAGCCACGGAGAGAATTCTGGTTTCCTGGGATGGAGCACATGGGCTGGGTACCACCTGCCACCTTTCCTTTCAGCTGTATTTCTGTAAGTGGCACCACATTCACTTACCATCGGGGCAGAGATTCAGGAGTTATCTCTGTCAAGTTCTCCTCCACCTCTCACATCCAGCCCGCCCCTAAGTCCCACCAATCAGACCCCTGACTGTTTGTCCTCCTGTCTGCACTCACTGCCATGTCCCGTGCTTGACCCCTCTTCCCTTGTACCGATGGCCCCGTCATACTGAGACACACGTGGTCCCTAGAGGGGGGTCCTGCTTTTCCACACCTCCTCCGTGAACGCCTGCATACCCGGGCCTGAGCACCCCAGCCTCCCCTCTGTCCCCCCGTCCACCTGGGGGACTCCTCCTCCGCCCACAAGCCACCGGCTGCCTCTGCTCTCCCCCTCCCACCCGACACGTACTCTTTATCCCTACTGTGTGTCTGTGTTACTCCTTCACATAGCTCTTTCCAGCTATGCTTTAAGGCATTCCATTTTACTCATCTTTCCCCCCCATTCTCAATATTTGCACAGACTGACACATAGAAAATGCTCAGTGCTTCTGAACACAGGAAGGGATTTTAAAAAAGAATTTTAAAAAACTTAATCATAACGCAACCTTCAAACAACGTCTTGAACTCGGGCTTCTGGGGAGAGGAAGCATATGTGACAGGAAGGGACAAGACAGACCCCCAAAGAGCCCCGAAGAAGCAAATGTCCAGCCCCGTCTGTGTCCCTGGAAATGACAGTTTAAACATGTCTCCAGTAAAAGGACTTCTGTGGGTCCTACCTACGTACGGCCGTATCATGTCCTCAGACAGCGCAGGCATGACATGGGGGCTCTTAACAGCTCTTAAGGTTATGAATCCACTTTCCATGGTCACATGACTGTTTCGATGGCGGGAGGGAAGGGGGGTGAAGGAGCTGATGCCTGCTCTTGCTCACCGCACTGGGCGTGTGGCCCGTGTCTTGCCTTTTAGACCACGAAGCCTCCTTCTCCATCGTAGGGGTGGGACGGCTCACCACGATGGCTCATTATGTCCAGCCCCAAATAATCAAGCCCAGAGCTGCTTATTTCAATTCTGAAACTTCAATCCAGATTGCATTCTCTCTCATAATGGCAAAAAGGAAACACAATTCTTGATGCCTCTTAGTACACACTATGCTTTGTGCGTCTGGCTTCCAGGAGTGGTAACTGTTTACTGAAGATCAGTAAGAAATACCAAAAATTGACAGTCTTACCCAACAGTTTCAACTCCACACAGATACGGGGGAAGTACAAATCTCCCCCGTTTTTTATCTCCTTACATGGAGGGGAATGCCACCACTGCCGATGGCACCTGTTCTGAAATACAGGACACAACTTCAATTCTTCTTCTTCCTGGGCCTAGATTGGATCCTATACTAGTGGCAAAAAAAAGTGCTGCAGGGGACGCTGTCGAGTCAATTGACAAAAGTGGAATATGGATGGCAAAGTACTGTATCGACATTTTTTAAAACTACAGGCTGACTGAAAGGGGGAAAGACATGTTAATTTTCGTATATTAATAACAACTGCTAACCCTGGCAAATCACGCACAGCCCTCTCTCCCATCCAGATAACTTCTCATGCTCACAAGACCTCTAGGAAAAAAAAGGCATTTCTGCTTTCTACCAGACAGAAGCAGAGGCACACAAAGGTTAAGCAGACTGCCCTAGGATGCTGAAGACCACACACGGGACAGGTAAGCCCAGAAGTCACGCCCTGAACCCAGCTGGTGTGGGAAGCCTCCGGGCACCGTGACTAACTCCGGAACGTCTCACATGTGCACGCTGCTCACAGGCTTCCAGAGAGCCAGCACCACAGTGCTTTTCGTTAAGCTTCCAAATCAAGACAGCACAGAGTTAAGAGGCCCGCGGGATGTAAGACAGAAGCTGCGCTGGAAAGGAGGGGAAGCCTCGGAGACCCATCTCCAAGCGATGCAGGTGGGACATGCCCGGGTACCGTGGTAACAGGTGCATTTACGAGATGGACACCAAATGAAAACACAGCACAAGCAACTTCAGAAGCCAGGAGGGTGCTTTAGAATCGCTGTGCCTCCACCTCCCCCTCCTAGGAAGAGGGATCAGGAGGCCACTGGAGAAACCGGCTTCCAAAGGCCAGGTCTTTAGGAATCAGGTCTGTTTGGTGGACGGAGGGATACCTGTAGTTAGAGACACGGGAATACAAGACAGATCCTGACCTGTTTCCTTCTATTTCCAACTGAGAATTACTGGGCACCTTCTCCGCGTTACACCTGCGGTAGAGTAGAAAGAATACTAGAGTCAGAAGACCTGGGTCCGCATCCCAGCCCAGCTCCTTCCTCCGAGGTTGGGCGACCTGCGGTAATTCATCTCACACTCCGAGCCGCAGTCTCTGCACCCACCTGCCTTGCCCACCTCTGGGGGTTGTTGGAAAAAAATCACACAGGGTTATGTTTGGAACATCATTCTGAAAAAACAGAGTTCTCCAGAAATGGAGGGAAGAAAAAAAGATTTCCTCAGCTCTCTGGGGACGTTTGCTGCTTCTCCCAAACATGTAAGTGCCCGTTCCTCCGACCCCGTTTCCCTCACACGTGCTCCATCCATTGTCCTGGGAGCAGCGGGAGGCGGGCGGCACTGGCGGGCGGGGCGGGGCGCGGTCGCAGGAGGGCAGCTGTAGCCTGTCCACGTCCGGGGCCTCCGTTCTAACGTGGGGTGATACTTACCTCAGAAAAACGCTGTGAAAATTAAACAGGATACTGCACTTGGTTACAGCAGCCAGCAGCCTAACCTGGTTCCTGAACACCATCCAGGGGGCCGGCTCTGCTCCCCCGAGCCCTGCTCCTTGCCAGCCGACCGCCGAGTTAACGGCCTTCAGCTGGGAACGGTGCCAACCACTACGTGAGGTCTCCGGCCCCTCCACGGGCCTCGAGGGATGCTCCTTCAGCTGAGGATTTTGAAACCGCTCCACTGGTGTCCCTTTGTGTGGTGGCAGAGAAGGGGCTGGGAGGTGCCACGAGCCCCGGGAAGCCCCTCCGTCCCCTCTAGAGCTCACCCGACGCAGACTCGGCGCCTCTGGCACACACAGCCTGTGTCTGGCCACGGACTGATGCCTCCTCAGAGCCACTGCAGAGAGGACAAAGCGTAACCCCAGGGTGGCAGGGCGGAAGTGCAGGCTATATTGGCAATGTAGAGAATTTGCTGGAAGGACTGAAACAGTTGCACGTTGGGAAAAGAAGTTGGGCAGGTCCCAGGGCCAGGTTGTGGAAGGCTGTCTTTCCCCGGCAGAAGTCTGATCACCGCCGGGCAGGCAGTGAGAAGCTGCTGACAGTTCTGAAGTAACCACGGGACTGATGAGGTACCGGCCTCCGAGAACAGATGGGGAGGAGCAGACAGCAGGCCCCCGCCAGCAAAGACGGTGGGGCTGGGCGAGGCCAGTGTGTAGGGACATGGAAGCAGTGTGGCGCCCGGGAGAGACGCCCGTCAGGATGCTGAGGAGCCTCTGTCCATAAGGGCGCATGCGGAACAAGGCACAGACGTAGGAACAGTGTTTTCGCTACATGTTTGGGACCTTGGGGTGGTGATAGTATAAACCAAGGAGATACAGAAGCTGAAACAGACCGTGTTGTCTCACAATGCATCCTGGTGCAGGAAGAACCACTGGGACTGACCAGTTCGACGGCAGACATTTTACAGAATGTACCGCGAGTGACTTGGAGAAAGGTGGGCACGGTTCTATGATCTAAGACTGACTGAGAGGACAGTCCATCGGGGATGTGAGGCTCTGAAAAAAGGCAATTCGAGCAGAATAATTTCAAGTGATTCTGAGGAGTATGTGGGGACAGATCTATGTGGGTCAGCAATCTGACTGGCTCAGAAGGAAAACAGTACAAACAAAAAAGCGTATTAATTACTGGTATGGTGAGGGATAAACTGGGAAGTTCGGGATTAGCAGATACAGACGACTCTATACAGAACAGATAAACAACAAAGTCCTACTGCAGAGCACAGGGAACTAGATTCAACAGCTTCTAATAACCTATAATGAAAAAAAGTATGAAAAAGAATATATATAACTGAGTCACTATGCTGTACACCAGACGCTAACACAAACATTGTAAATCAACTATCCTTCAATAAAAAAAGAAAAAAATTAAAAATGGTATGTACCTGGCTTAAACCATGTACGTTACTAGACAGCATGAACACTGGTGTGATTAGTCCACCTGGGGTGGACATCTCAGGATGATGGTGATTGAGGGAAAGCCTTCAGCCAAGTAAGTACCTAGATACACTTCAGGTAAAGCACTTTGGAGAGAAAATCTTGGAAAAAGAATAGGCACCTTTTTAAAATAGGAGTCCATGTCTTATCGAATATTGGGCCTTCTATGTGGGCCTTCAAAACAGTAGCTTAGCCTTAGTCAAAATGAGGGAAGTGAGACAAATGACTTTTAATTTGTATACAGGAATTTGTGCGTAGGAATTACACAGGTGCACTTAGTCCTTAGGTTTGAGGTATCCCAAGTTCTTGGAAAGGAAGTATAAGATAATAGGGTGAAATCCTGGCGCTCTTTTCCCAGGCAAATGTAGTGATTATGATGTATTTTTTTCCCCTAAAAGGGACTGTAACCACAAGATGTCATCATATCTTTATCTAAATGGCTCCCGCGACCCCCCCACCCCACCCCGAGCCTGGCTGCCTGCCTGCTCAGGGCTCTCGGGAATGTCCTTCCTGGACTGTCTCCTCCACCTCGTGGCAACTGAGTGGAGGCAAGTACCTTCAGCTTTTTTTCCCTCTGGTCCTCAGGAGTGAAAATAAGGAGGGAACGCCATCAATATTGCCAGGATCAATGAATGATTTCCTACAATGTGGGGAAAGCTAAGATGCAGAACAAGCCTGGGCTTTCCACCATTCTCAGAGATGTCATCAGGGTTTATTAAATTGAGGGCTAAGAAGATGACAGTCTAGACTCGGGGAAGAGAGCAGGGCCTGAAGACCATTGGGGAGGAAGGAGCTGTGTGGTGGCCGCCCCAGCACCCCACTGTGTGCCAGGGCCAGACAGCACCTCCCACCTCCCCCGGGTCAGTCTGGACCTCCAGTCCAGGCCCTCTGCAGACAGCGAGGCCCATCCGCATGGAAGGCTCCTGCTACAGTCTTCAAACAGCTGTGAGAGGGGGACGAGGTGGCCACAATCTCCTCATATTGTGTTTCTAGATTCTTCAGGAATGTGAACAATGCTCAGATTTGAAAAGCAAGACATAATAAATGTTGGCTAAAAGCTACAGATAGGAGAGTCGATAGAGCGTATCAAGACATGTCAAATGAGTTCAAGTGTCCAGTTGCAAACTAATTACATCCTGAAAGAATGTGTAGATTGCTTCTGCTAATAATGTTTAAGAAATCACAGAGAACAGAAATGGAATCAGAAGACCAGAGGTAAGCAAATGTCCTACTTTCAAAGGGAGAAAGGAAACTTCAGAGGGCGATGCTTGATGTGGACCATCGGTAAAAAAGTAGAAGAGATTATTCAGATGCCACGGGGCTATTTAGAGAAGATAAATAACATCATTAAGTGCCAGTAGGAGGTCTCTTAGAAAAAGCCATGGCAAGCTAACCTCATTTCATTCTTTCAGCAGGGCATCTAGGAATTGATGGATTGGAGGGGCCAAAAAGATGGTCTATCTTGGTTTTAGCTTTTCTTGATAACCTTGAGAAAGGACAGATGAATGTGGGTGACAGGATAGCGTGGTTGTGTGAGTTCACGGACGGTTAGTCAGCTTTAAAGCTTAGTGGTGAGTAAATTCATGTCAACCTGAAGTGATTTTCAGGGGCATGTCACAGAGGACTTGTCCTTTGCCCTTTAGAAGGTTCTCAGCAATGGCTTATAGCAAATCTTCAGATGACAAAAACTCACAAAGACAACTAAATGTGTGTGTATTCTTTTTTAAAGGCATGAAAATTTACTGTATGTCACTAGATGAGAATGATGCGACCAAAATCAGATGGAATTAGACAGAACAAGAATCAGTAGCTCTAGGACCCTGGCAGCATTCCTGGGAGAAAAGGGCTGTATGTATATTCGGGGAGAGGGAGATTTTCAACAAGTCACACATCCAATGTGACTTCACTCTGAGTCTAGAGTGGTGGAAAAAGTTAACACACTCTTGAATTTTGGAAACAGAATTTTGGCTAACCACCTTGCAATCAGCCATCAGAATACCTTTGGAGTTCTGGGTGCCATGTTTTCAATGGGACACTAAGAAAGTAAAATGTGCCTAAGGAAGGCGACCAGGATGCTGAAAGTCCAGGAGTCACTCAGATAGCAAAGCGAGGTGTCTCAACCTGAAGGAGAAGGTCCTGAGTCAGCTACGTGTACAAATATTTGGAAGGACATTTCTTGGATTGAGAATGTACCGACTCTCTGAAGCTCAACTAGAACAAACAGCTACAAGTCAGAGGGCTGAGTTCACTTTAATATAGGAAATGCCTGTTGTGTTAAGAGCTGTCCTTTGGTGTTGTGAACTGCTTCCTAACACGGCGAGCTAGAGCTGGGCGTGGCTACACGGGGTTAGATGACGGTCTGTGGGAGGCGGTGCCGGGGGGGTACCCCTGGGCTCTAGGAAACTGGGCCAGGTAGAGCCAAAACCCCGTCTAACACTAAGGAGCCCCCCTAGCAGTCTCTCTCCTCACCCAGGCGACTGCGAGCCACGTCTCCAGTCTCGGAGTAGCTCCGCCAGACCCTGCTCCTGACCGTCTCGTCCTACCTCTCATCCCAGGGGCAGTTGTAAAGGGTGCAGAGCAAATCAGGATGAATCCCTTTGCAAAGAAATAGAGACTCTCAGGTCAAATATTACGTACACTGGAGGAGGTAATTTTAAAGGCTTTCTACACAAGCATATAAGTAAATACTGCCAATACTGCTTGACGTCAGGTTTTCTACTTGGGGAAATAAAATGGTGGGGGTGCTAACAGCAGACCAGTGCTACCTCTAGTTGTGACTGCTGCAGAAGGAGCTTGCATCTGGGGGCCTCACAGAGTTGCTGACTCGCTAGGGTCATATTTTTAAAAAGTATCCCCCTTAAAAAAATGAGGCCCGTGGGGAGGGGTTTAGCTTTTGGGGGAGGGGTTTAGCTCAGCGGTAGAGCGCCCTGCTTAGCATGCATGAGGTCCTGGGTTCAATCCCCAGTACCTCCATTAAAAATGAATAAACAAACAAACCTAATTCCCCCCCCCCCCAAAATAAGATAATCTTAAAAAAAATTTAAAAAAAAATTTTTTTTAAATGAGGCCTGGCACGGATCACCAAGACAACAAATAGATGCTTAAATTATCCTAGTTCTTTATAAAAAATAAAGGTACATCTGTCCCAGAATCATGCAAGAACTCTGAACAACAACAAAAATGTCTCATGAGAGCTAATTAATTCTCATATATCAGTTAAATACAGATGTCAGTTCTTATTTAATACGCTGAGAATCTACACGACTGTCAGAGTCCCAACATTTGACTGAGGTGATGGGAGGAAGGCTGGCCCAGGTGGTATTTCTTTCATAGGTAGGTTGAGTTACTGTATTAGTAGCTGACTTTACTGGTGCAAAAATCTCAACACATGGAGAATACACTTCCCAGCAGCATTTTCTAAAACTAACCAAAAATATGATGATGTATCTAATTAAGGCCCTCCTAATTTGAGTGCCTCCTACTTGAGCACCAAATGTGGCAAGAGACAAAAAAAACATAAATAGATGAAGTGCTTTTTCTGGAGGATCACGAACATGAAATATACATGAAACATGCAGCGGAGGAGAATTTAGAACCTACCCCCTAAAACGGACCCAAGTGTGAGAGCTGATAGCCTGTGGGGCCTTATCAGGGTCCCTTTCAAGGAAAAGCGAAATCAATAAAGAGAACCAGAGAGAGGGTTGGGGGGGTGGGGGAGGAAGCTAGTCAATGTCTGCATGTTGAAATATTTAAATATCCTCTCCCTATAGTACAACCAAAGATGTGCTCAGTCATCAGTCCCCGTGAAAATGCATTTTCTGTTTTTGGAAATAAAAAGAAGAAAACCATACGAGCCAGGACATTTTCTTTACAGGGCTCGGAGCTCCATTCACCCACCTGATTTGCTATAAATAGTCTGAAAGGCTGATTATTAATAATTTAACTGTTCAAAAAGCTGGATTAACTCATCGAATCCTCCTAACGCCTCTAGAGACAGGTAGAGTAATCATTCCATTTTGTGGATGAGGAAACTGAGGGTCAGGGAGTTTAAGCAAACTGCCCAGCTGCCCCACGGGTAGCAAACTGCTGGAGTTAGGATTCAAATGCAGGTAGTTAAACCGAGAGAAGAACGTGTGCTCTCAACGACTGTGCTGTGCTTAGCTGAGGTTTAAGGGATGCAACTTCATACTACTCTGCATTTGGAGGTGGTTTCTAGACTGAGTCGTCAGCCTGCAGCTGCGTACATCAGGCAATCACAAACCTAAAAGGCTATGGAGCCAGCAGGTATTTGCAGGATGAGATGGGCCAGGTGTGAAAAACAGGATGACGAATGGCAGCTGACCCTCCAAACTGGAGGGAAGAGAACGTGCCATGGGGACAGTGGCCACCTAGAGCAGGACAACCCACTGGGGGGGCCCCTTCGACACTCCTATCGACTGTTACCTTAAGGAAAGCTGGGTAGGGTGCTGCCAGATTTTTAGGTTTTTCCAAAAAAGGAGGGGGGAAGGGAAAAAACCCTGATGTTTTACAGGAAATCTCTCCAGGTTTATGTGTTTGCCTTAAAAAAAAAAAAGAAAGAAAAAGAAAGATGAAATAAAACAACCTGTTGGCAGTATGTGGTCCTCCGGCTGGTGACTTCTTTTACACCATTAAAGGAGGAGATAGCCATCACCTGGATTAAAAGGCCTCGCTTCTAAACCTCCAAGGACTTTCTTGGCTCTTCTCGGTGTGACAGTGGCCCTAGACTCACTCAGCAGGTAATGAACACAGAGCCTGTTACATATCAAGGCACACCTGGTCAAAGCAACGGACGATTCTCTCTCCTGAGACACAGGCAGAAAAAGTTAAGAGTTATGTGCAGAGTGATACTCTCTGCTGATTTTTCTTTACACCAGGGGCTCATAAACTAAGGTATAATTGTCCAAGCTGGCTTCCTGGAAACTACCCCTGCCTCCAGCAAATCCACCAGCATGGCTGGGGAGGAACAGAAACTCGACAGAATTACGATTCTTGGTTTACAGGAAGTTTGCACATTCATCTCGGCAAAGAATGACTTCATGGCCAAATTTTCTTTCCTGGATTACTGTCACTCCCCTGTGTCAATGAATAGCTTATCCACACCTGATGTAGGGCTAGGCTACCCTTTGTGGCCACTACAGAGTTCTCAAAGAGGTGCACTTTAAAAAAAAAAAAAAAAGGAAAACAGTGAAAATCGTAAGCAGAGAACCTAAGAGACATGGTAGGTAAAGAGGAGTAAGAAATTCTGACTCTCTCACACACAGATGCTCCAGGGTCCCCGTTTCACTATTTCTGAAAACTCCTTATAGAAAATATAAGAAAGATTTATCAATAAAACCCCATGGTTTAAAGCCTCTTGCTTTTTATACTACTTAATCTTTATAATGAGGTTTGCTTCCTCATATAAAACAAGCAGTAAAGTTACAATGAAAAACTAAAACCACAACTTAAGTAATTCATTGTAAAGAACGCCAGGTACAATACCAGCTAACGTCAAAAACTGGGGGTAACTCAAAACTGATTCATACGACTTTGTAATTTACAGAAATAAAACGTGCTTTTTCTATCAATTTTCAATTGAAATGAGATGTCATCTTCTTACTATTAAAACTGCATCCCATGATTACTGAGTAGAAACCAAATCAACTGACCAAAACGTAGCCTAACCAGTTTATCTACTCTGGACGGCTGTCTGACACCCTAAAACATCTCTACTTTGGTTTTCCAAGAATTGTTCATTGTTTACCATGGTCTGGGGATAGTGTCGGGTACCGATTTCTCAGAGATCACGTTCGAAGTCCCGCGCACAGGAGGCGCAGCTGCTGCACCGCCCTCGGTCTATGAAGGGTTATCGGGGAGAAGGAGGGGCTCCAACCGGTGCTCACAAAGGCAGTGCCCCGGGACGGAAGAAGGGACGGTATTCTTGATGGAAGCGTCTGTTTGTTTTAAAACTAAGTCGTAGCATGAAATATTTACCTTGAATATGCTAGGACCCTTTTCCCCCTCTAACAACTCAACCCAAAAGTGTTATTTCATTCTCTCACTCCAATCCTTCCAAATAAATGTTGGTATTTCACAAATCCTAAAGAATCCTTCTCCAATTGGATTTTTTTTTAAATTTTGTCATCTAAACTCCTATTCCAAATAGCTTAAATGACACCTCATAAAACATTCCACAAAACAGCAAGAACAGCCTCTCTGAACGCAGTAAAAGTTTACTGGCACCTTTGGAGCAAAAACCCATGAAACAGGAAGTAGAAAGGGTCTGCGCACCCCACGCACACCTTAATAAATCTTGCCCTGTAGACGGGGTCGCCTGCAGGCTTGGTGAAGAGGCTGGAGGTGAAGGAATGAAGCACTCACCTGTCTTTGTAGTTTATCACAGTATCGATGATGGCGTTCATCTGCTTTGTCAGTTTGGGGGGATTTGGTGATAGTTTCTCAGCTGGAGGGCGACCTCTCCTCTTCTTAGCCTTTTCCACATCTTCTTTTGCAGGGTCTTTATCCACATTTCTTCGTCTTTTTCGCTTCTTAAGCCGTACTTCCTCTTCCATTTCTTCCAAATTGCCGTCTTCGATGGCCTGTTCATAGGGAACAAAGGCGAAAAATTCAGGACAAGAGAATATACATATTATATATATATATATATATAAAAACCCAAACAATTTGGATAATTAGACTAAAATGAAACTAACAACAACAACAACAAAAAGCAAAAGTTAAGGGTAATCAGTGGAGTACAAAGAAAAATAGAAGACCACCATATCAGATCAATGCATCTTTAACCCAAGTCTATTTCATGAGCAAAACACCTTGAAGGCCCAAAACACCTATAGCAAAGCATATGACAAATATGAAAATATCTATACATTTAAGTGCCTGAAGATAACTAAAACCAAATGAAATTTTAGCTCAATATAAGGAAAAGACTTTTATTGTCTGACTACTGAAAGAAGAGTAAAAGGTAAACCAAAAAAAGGGGTGAGGGATGAAAAAAATTTCCCTAAGACTATATCCTTACAATCAAAAAAGCTTTGACCTTTTCTTCTGTGAGGTTTTACATCAATTTATTCATGATTCACAACATAAATCAAAATCCCAACCAGATTTCGTTCTAACGGAGCAATTAGTAAACAAGGAAATGGGAAGTACAGAGCCCCATTCCTGGGTAAACGCACTTCAATCACCCGATAAAGAACACACAGGCACTCACAAACAAAAAACACTTTTTTCCAATTACCTGCAAATGCTTGCTTTAAACCAGAGCCAGCAGCACTAATGCAGAGAGATAATAAAATAGCTATAAAAACAACCCGATATAAAAAGAAACCTGTTCACAAATGGCTAAACGATCCCTGTGACAGACCCAGAAGTTTAAACTTTTTCCCCCCTAATCTCAAAACTTAAGAAAAAGAAAGGGAAAAACAAAACTGCAAAGAAAAGAAAAGAAAGCAACACAATAGTTAAGAGAAAATGTGACCATGGAAAAGAAAAAAAAAATTTTTTTTAACCTGTAAATTACATTTCAAGATCGGTTTCTCACACAAAATAACTGATGTTGTTATTTGTCCCTGCTGCCTCTCAATATTGCCTCCAGTATGCAGATGCTAATCAATCCTTTCTCGAAGCTCAAAGAGCTCTAATCATACGGCAATTACCTTCATTTCTCCACAGCACCAAACATGGCTAATATTTATGATCATGTGAGTATAACAATCAATATAAAGAGTGATTACAGCTCAGACATAATTTCTTTCACTTGGGTACAATGCCTCCTGAAAAAGAAAGGTTTTGTGAAGAAAACCTGGTGCAGAACACAGAACAACCTGGCATGTTAAAAATGCCAGTGGGAATTAAAAGAAAAATATGTTTTCTATGCATCTTCCAATGTGCAAACCCACAGAAGCAACATGCACACACACAGAATCCTCAGGGACAGTCTGAGCCTAGGCCTTAATAATCAAAAGACAATTTCCATCACGATCCTACTGTGTTCAGATAACCACTATGAAGGAGGCGAGGTCTGATGAGTTATGAGGAAAAAGAAGAAGAAGAAAAAAAAAAGCTCCACATTATTTCATTAATATTCATTTGCCTAAAAAGCAGGACACCCACTATACAGCTAAACACACTGCAGCTAAAGCGAAGGTTAAGAAAAGGAAATTGTCCCGCAAATCTTGGAGGCAGAACATGCTAATAATAAATACAGCATGCAAGGCTGTCAACAGTTAATGGTATTGCTCTCCTCAAGCACCCAGTACACACAGAAATACGGAGAACACCGGCTTCTGATGTGTTACACACCTACACATGCCTGGGATGTAGTGCTACTGAATCTTCAAGACGGCAACGAAAAAGGATATTTACCTTACCACTATCAGCAGGCCGGCTATCGGAAACCACAGTTAGTGGGGATAAAATTAACAAGCCAGCAAAGCAGCGAGCTGCTAGTCTCTTCATCAGCTGATCAGGAAAAAAAAGAGAGCTGGGGAAAGGCTATGTTTTCATATACAAGTAATTTTATTTTACTGAAAATTTAATACTGAAAGGATTGTGGATACTCAAATCTGCTGTTTCATTCTACCTACTACAAGGCCCGAAGCCTTCCTCCTTCAGCCTGTTTTAATATTGACAACTACTTATCATATTTTTTCCCCCCTTATTATTCCAGGCAGCAGAATTAGAGATTTTAGCTCAGGTGGTTCCTGATTCTTACTCGCATTTTAACAATTAAGCCAATAAGAAAACAAATTAATATTCAAATTTCCTGTAAAATCGTAAAACAAGGTATGCTTCTTTTTTGTATTTTAAAGCTCATTTGAGTGCTTTAAAAAAAAAAAGTCTGCATGGTTCTGGAGCAGCCTAAGATGATTTTTGTTTTTTGAATAGAATTTTGTTTTCATTAAATGCATGTAAGCAAAAGCAATGTGCATGTTCCCAAGTTCAAATATTTTAATACGATAATGTTATTCTCTTTAAACAAAATCCCGAACAACTGTGACACTTCACTTTCAGTTTCATGCTGTAAAATTTTTCACTGTTTTTCTTTTCTGTGGGGTAAATGAAGAGGGGGGAAGTTGTGAAAAGGTATTTCTACTCTTCCCCCCTCCTTAATTTTGCAACAAAAGGAACAAAGCATAAGCTTGTGATATTTGGACTTTTAAATCTCTAAATCTGTGAGTGCCTAAGGAGTGAAAACAGATTCAACAGCAAAAAGAACTAGTGAAACAATTTTTATTCCACTGCTAATACGTGCAGATTCTTATTAAATTTAGGTTTTGGAATGACGAGGAAAACACCAAGTACTGACCATTATTCCCCTTAAATTAAGGTTTTATGCAGGAATGCAGAGAGCTACAAAACGTCTCCCCTCCTCCCCAAAGACCCCCAAACACATCCATATGCAGTGCTTTATGGTCAGGGATTTCTAAGGGTCTTTTTCTAATGGAAATCAATTCACTAAATATTTCCCAGTGCTTTTCCCACTTAGACGGGGGGAGTAAGATTACTCCTGCCTGCAAGGAAAATTATTCACGGAAAATTTATAACTGTTCGGCTCTTTAAAAAATTATTTATTAAACTGGCTTCACTGATACCACTCAGGGCTAGGGGCGAGTGATACACGCACAAAACTTGCTACACAATGCTCAAGTACTACCCCAAAAAGAATTCCCTTCCAAACCTTTTACCAGCACAATAATGAAATAAATCACAGAAGCAAACCCCCAGTTTCCGATTGGTGACGTGTTGCGCAAGAGTGCGAACCCTAATTCAACATACAGACGGCTCCCATGCTGAACTGCCTCTAGATTTAATGAAGTGAATAGGAAGGAAGTCGGGGGGAAAAAAAGTGTACAAATAAGAAATTAACACTTTCCTTCCCTACCCAAACGGTGAGACAACTACAGTGAAGTTTGGTGAGGCACTTCTTTCCTTAAAGGCACACTGCACCCGTTTGGCTCCCGATGTCACTAAAAAAACAAAACAAAACAAAACCCAAACCCAAACCCAAAACCCTTCTGGTGGCAAAAATTCCCAGCCAAGTTAAAACAGTTAAGCATATTTCAGCCTGCGTTTTTCCTGAATGAAGCTGGGAATTACTCCTTCCTCCACTGGATGGCAACCTTCTCCCCCCCCCCCCACCTTCTTTCTCTTTCCTTTTTTTTTTTTTTTTTTAAAGAATACATGATCATGGCACAGGATGTGCAAGAATGAGATGCAGAGTGGCTCTTTCCCCAGTTCGTAAAGAAAGCAGCATGTTGGTTCTGATAACAAAAGGCAGGAGAGGGTCCTGCAGGATTAGCTGTTTTCAAGGAAACACTTTGCAGCTTGCGAAGCACATGGCAGACCCAGGGATCAGCTGCACGTGGGTCCAGCCGTGCCCCTCTCTGTCATCCTGACACACGCTATGGCTTTCAGTGGAAGACGGGCAGTCCAGAAACTGGGCATTATCTTGCTCTTCTCAGCCCGTGGTGCAGTGAGGTGCTACTATATGCATAATTTCACAACAGCACGCAGCAGCGGCAGCGGCAGCGGCAGCGGCAGCGGCAGCAGCAGCAGCAGCAGCAGCAGCAGCAGCAGCAGCAAGGATCCATGACGATGAATAGGTAAACAGGAACCAGCAAACAAAAGCCACAGCCAACTCCAGGCACATTGTTTCGCTGCGGTTGTCTTTTCCACTCAGCATCTCCAAGTCCCCCAAGCAGGGTGGCACAGCCCTTACAGTGGAACAGACCATCTTAAGAAAAACTGAAAGGAGCAATTCAAAAGGAGTCTAGACAACGCAGGGGAAATTTCTTGGATATGAAATGGGAAATCCAGCATTTTAATATTTAAGGCTGATGTTTAAATATCACGTTTCTGTCCCCTGGCAAGGTCTCACACTCTCTTTCTCTGGGGTCCTCCTCCCTTAAGACTGTAATTGGATTCCAGAAGAGGACCTTAGGATGCACCTAGGGGTGGGGGTGAGGAGTTACAGAATTGAGGGCTAAGCAGGAAGCAGTGAGGGTTGCTGACAATTACATGTCAGTTCTAGTGTTTCCTGGGGACCACTTACAAGTCACTCAACTTGATTTCAATATTCAGGGAGACTAAACTTCGCTCAAGCCCTGATAAGTCCTGGATGCAAACAATGTAGGTCATGATCCCCAAAACAAGAGCAGTAGCAGCAGCAGCAGCAGCAAAAAAAAAAAAAAAAAAAAAAAAAAAAAAGAAATTTTGTAAGAAAATTTAAGGCTTCATGTAAGAGAAACTGTCTCATAAAAGGAATATTTAACAACAAAAACTGAACATGGAGCTCTTGTTCAAAATGCCACTTCATTTTAGTCAGTTGGTTTAATAAAGACTGCAGCCCTCTTACATACAGAATTCAGACCCCGGGCTGAAACTGGACAATGCTAACTTTTTGGTTATTATGTGAAAGCTAATACAAGGGAAGCATCATGAAAACAGAGTCAGGAGGCCAGAAAGGGGAGCTCTCTTAGAGCACCACTCCATGCCAATTACAGGAGGAACTGTCAGTTACAGACCCCAACAGAGGACCTCAACAGGCAAGAATCACCAGTTACAGGGCCCAGCAGGAACAGATGCACGGATGACCCTTGAACAACATGGGTTTGAACTGCGTCGGTCCACTTACACACAGATTCTTTTCAATAGTAAACACTATAGCACTACACGATTTGCAGTTGGGTGCATCTCAAGTTGGGTGCAGGAGACCCGCAGGTGCAGAGGGCCAACTATAAGGTACACACAGGTTTTTTTGACTGCAGGGAGGATCAGCACTCCTAACCCCGATGCTGCTCAAGGGTCAACTGTACATAGCATCTCCTATAAGAAATCCACTACCCACAGCAACTCAGCCAGTGAGAAACCATTACCACCCTGAACTCTCCCTTCCCTATAATAAAACTGGACTTTTATTATAAACCACCCCTCCCAAATAGACTTAAACATATGATCCAGCATTAATCCCCCTCTTGGACATATATCTGGAGTGAACTCTAATTTGAAAAGGTACACGCACCCCAATGTTCATAGCAGCACTATATACAATAGCCAAGACATGGAAGCCACCTAAATATCCATCAACAGATGATTGGATAAAGAAGTTATGGTATATTTCTACAATGGAATACTACTCAGCCATAAAAAAGAATAAAATAATGCCATTTGCAGCAACATGGATGGACCTAGAGACTGTCATTCTAAGTGAAGCCACCAGAAAGAGAAAGTAAAATACCATATGATATCACTTATATGTGGAATCTAAAAAAAAAAAAAGTTTAAAAAAAAAGGCCACTATGAGCTCATCTACAAAACAGAAACAGACTCGCAGACATAGTAAACAATCTTATGGTTACTGGGGAAAGGTAGTGGGAAGGGATAAATTTGGGAGTTTGAGACTTACAAATGTTAGCCACTATATATAAAAATAGATTAAAGAAAAAAAAGTTTCTGCTGTATAGCACAGGGAACTATGTTCAATATCTTGTAACAATCTTTGATAAAAAATATGAAAACGAATACATCTGTGTATATGCATGACTGGAATATTGTGCTGGATACCAGAAATTGATACGCTTGTAACTGATGGAACTTCAATTAAAAAAAAAAAAACCCACCCCTCCCAGCTTCCTCTTTTTCTCTATAAAATAATGTTCCTCTCCTTTGTTTGTTAGACTTGTCTTTAGTTTTTGTTACAGCATGCTTGTCCCAAATTGCAGTTCTCAACTATTCCCAAACAAACGCATTTTTTGCTGGTAAAATAACTTTTCTTTTTGACGTCAACGACTATCCCCCTCACCCAAAGCAACCTATTAGACAGGTATGCATAAAATTACATTCCCAGGGGTGAAATGAGCAGGACACAAAAAGACAAATATTATATGATTCCACTTACATGAGAAAGAACAGTGGTTACCAGGGGTGGAGTGGACAGGGATATGGGGAGCCACTGGTTAATGAGGACAGAATTTCGGTTTGAGACAATGAAAAAGTTCTGGTGTAGAGAAAGGTGACAGCTGTACAACAATGTGCTGAAATGTGCACTTAGAATGGTTAAGATAGTACATTTTATGTTATGTGTTTTATCACAATAAAAAAAAGTTCTCTACATATTCAGGAAATACCCCCAACAGCTGCAGGTTCATACGTGTTCCTGACCCCTCAACACACAATGCCAGTGAAATCCTGCTCGCTTCCCTTCCAAACGCAAACCTTACAGTATTTCAACAAGGAGCACGCTCAGTCCTGTCCTGGCCAATGACGAGAAGCCTTTTCAAAAATCCTCGATTATTCATTCAGCGTTATTAACGAACTATCCACAATGGAAGAAAATACCTGTAGACAGGACATACCTATCCACAAACTATATACTTCTGTTAACAAATGCCTCGAACACTCAAGAAAAGAAACAAGTTAGACTGAAGGCTAAGGATATTAGCATAGTTTTTTGTTGTTGTTTTTTTAAAATTTTTTCTCTGGGGTGCAATTAGCTGATGACATTAACAGACCCTCATTTCTTGTTTTACTCATTTGTCGGGCAACTCGGATGCCAGCTGCATTCCCAGCTCTCCCTGAGCTGGGGGCTGAAATGTCCAATGCTGGCCATGAAGGGAAAGCAAATGGCGCTTCAGTGTAACTGAATTTCTGCTGCCGAGAGCTTTTCAGTTTCTTGTTTGACAGCTTTAGATCACTGCTGCAAAAATGAACCAAGCTCTGTCTTTTCCCCTCCCTCGTGGCATAAGGAAGCTACACAGGGACACCTGGAGGAGGAGGGAAAGTGGGGAGCCACAGCTTACACTACTGAGACAAGATAAATCAGCACACTATTTTAGGTAAAAGCAATTTGAGGTTGGGAAGAGGAAAAAGTACAGGAACTATAAAAATTATTTCAGCCACAGATCAACTATGTATGTTTTGGGCAGTTTTAATCGTAATACTCTATTCAGAGAATGACCTTTCGGTTTAGTGGAAGGTGGCCCCCAAAAGCTCTGGACTCTCCCACATTACAAACAATGTATTAACACCTTTGTTCTTGTAAGTTAGGCACGCACTTTGCTCCAGCTCCCTTGGATGGAATCAAAGAACCTGCGAGAACTTGGGAGCCTTCGAGAGGCTTACAGAAACAATGGAGAATTAAAAGAATTACATTTCTGCCTTCTTATCAAGACCATTTATCCAGTTTCCATCAATTCATAACAGCCAGAACTCCACCTGCTCATCTCTAGAGCAGGGCTTCTCCCAGGGGGCCTGGGCCACCTGTGTACTTTAAGGTTCTCAGGATACTAAAAAAATGAAGACATGCCAAAAGGAGGTAACGGCCTGCGGTATCATTTCAATGCTTCCAAAGCGTCACTTAATGCTTTTGAGATCGGCAGGTAAAACACAATAATTGGGAGTATAACTTCATTTGGAGATGATGACAAATTCGAATTGTAGGTGCTCAAGCCAAATAAATGGTGCTCTTCTGGGCTTCCCTGCGACAGGCTGTCCAGGAGGATCAGAGCCCTCACCCAGGCTTATACCCAGGCTTATGCATCACCACCCCAAGGCCAATTCTCTGGTCTGTAAACCCACTGTAGTTCAAGGGAAGAGCACACACAAGTAAAGAAATCAAGAGCACAGTAGTTTGAGGCCACGTCAAAGAGGAAGGAGAGAGCCTCAGTTTCAATACATCTTAGATACACAGCATCATGAATACCACTGCTGTTCTGTCTACTTCTACTACGCCCACCATCCCCTCCACCAGCGGGAGCATCAACTAACACACACGGTTCACCGCGGTGCCAGGCGCTCAGGGCTTGCCACACACCTGCTCATTTAATCCTCACAACAACTCTATGGGGTGCTGTTATCCTCCCCATTTTGCAGATGAGAAACTGAGGCACAGAGAGTGGGAGCATACAGGATTAAGAGAGACAAACTGTATACAATAGGTAAGTGACAAGGAGACACTGCATAGCACAGGGTATTAGAACCATTATCTTGTAATAATTTTTAATGGAGTACCATCTGTAAAAACACTGAATCACTATGCTATATACCTGAAATTAACGTAAGATTGTAAATCAACTCTACTTCAATTAAAAAAAAAAAAAAAAGAAGTTGCAGACCCGGGATGTGAACTCTGGAAGTTTGGCTGCATAAACTACACCCTGAACTGGGATGTTATTCCACTTTACAGCACAAATGATGACCCTGAGCCATCAGGAGAAGGTTAAATTATGCTTAGGCTTAGGTGTATAACACATGTTAAAAAAACAACATGGTACATCTCAGGAAGACTCCCAGCAAAGACACACATCTGCACACACACACACACACACGCACAGTCCTTGCTTTGCACAGAAATGAAGGACCGTAAAAGTGACCATGCAAGTGAAACTGAACAGTCACTTTGACAATCCAAGGGAAAATCATGACATTTACAAATTTATGTCAAAACATTAAAACTCTTATTGTGGGTTATGCATGGACAGAGAAATGGAAAACAGTAAAATGAGTATTTAGCAAACTAATTTAAAACCTTAGAAATACGGCATTAACATTTTTTTCTGGTAAAAAAATGTATCAAGAATATTGGGACAGCACTTGCCTTCTCCTTCTTCCCATCAAATAGCCGAGGACACAGAGCAAGTGCCTTTTCTATGCCTTGGCAAAATTCCAACATTTTATCCTCTGCCCTTTCAGTGTTGTGAAATCTCTCAGAGTTCCTACAATGTGAAGTTCTTTTTCTTTGCTGGTATCGCTTCCTCTAAGACATCTTCATCCTTGTCTTCACAACCGTTTTCTTCATTATGTCGGTAAGTTCGCCTTCACTAACTGCCTCTGGCTGTAAATCTAGAGTCCACTCCCTTTTGGCCACTCTGTGATGCTACATCGTTCTTCACTGAATCTCTTGATACGGTTGTCTTCCAAAAAAAGATCTGTCTCATCAGCAGAAAATATTTGCAATCATCATAACCTCCTGTTAACTTAACTCATCTTTGGAACCTGGGTGCAGATTTCACAGCCCTGCCCTGATCTGCCCTGGCAGCACCGCCAAGCCCACTCAACAATCATCAACTCACGCCAACTTCTGAAATGATGAAACCAGCCTTTCCTGGCAGTAAAAGGTTCTTCTCCAGTTTCCTCATAGTTATCATTTTCTTCCCAATGCACCAACTAACTTCAACACTTTGGTCTCAACTCTAGGCAAATCGATTGGGATTTCTTTTTTTATTATAGTCTTCAATTCAAATAAACACTCAAATTCAGCCATAAGCGGCCTCACATTCCTAGTGCAGTTGAAACTAAAACAGGTTGAGGTGACTGCAGCTTGTTTTTTATATTTGTCAAGCCTTTTCCATGTGGTTTATTTTGTGGTCTCATGCAGGATGTTGCCCCTTTCAAATCTTCTAAACACATCCAATTTCACTTCCTGTGTTGTTATTTTTTGTTTCTTTGCTACACTTTCATCTTTGGTGGCTAATTTCCTCTCCTGATTATTTTTGTAGTATGTTGTGTGGGTTTATCACTGGGAGACAAGGAGGCATCACAACCATGCGCTTTGCTGTCTGTAAATGGGACAAAAGATGCCCAGTGACCAATTACCAACACACTTTGAAGGAAGCAATGTGATTGGCCACTGATCATACTATGCATGTGTTATTTACATAGTGATTTGTGGGCTGAAGAGCTAGCAGCAAAGTCTGTACTTTGTGCGATGATTCATAGCTAGTATAGCATGGTGTTACAGGCCGAATGGTGGCCCCTGCAAAAGTCTCGCATTGAGGTCCTAACCTCTGGCATCCAGTACCTCAGAATGTGACTGTATTTGGAGACAGGGCCTTTAAAGAGGTTAGTTAAGGTAAAATGGGGTCATTAGGGTGGACCCTAATCTAACAGGACTGATGTTCTTATGAGATGAGGACACAGACACATAACCCTACCAATACCTTGGCCTCAGACTTCCAGCCTCCAGAACTGTGAGAAAATACATTTCTGTTATTTAAGCCACCCAGTCTGTGGTGTCCTGTTATGGCAGCCCTAGAAATCTAACACTGAAGTCTGTTACTGGGGGACTAATGTTGTTTCATTGTGTCGTGGTAATGGTAATTTGTACGTATCACAAAGGCGCACAGCAAAGACTGCCTGTGTGTATAGAAAACATCCTTTTGAGTAAGTGGTGGCAGCCTTTATCCTTCATGCCACCCTCGAGTGCAGGGAAACCACCACGCCCACAGCACGTCCTGCCTGGCAGCTCTGTTATAGATCAGGCAACATCTCCCTGCCGTGGTCTTGCTGGTGGGTCTAGGAGTGGGTCCCAGTTCTCAGGATGGCCTGTCTCTGGGTTTGTGCAGGGCCTGGCCTGAGGGTCTCATCAGCAGAAGTGGGAGTGACAGTCTGAGTTCGTCCACTTCTCTTAGGAATTTGAACTGCAAGTGGGAAAGACTATGTCCCTGTTGGTGTGGGAGCTGAAGCTGAGTGAAGGTCATAAGGTAGCATGTAAGCCAGAGATGTTATGAGCACAAACCATGAACAGATGGAGGAAACGAGACACACAGAGAATGCTGTGTCAAGGAGGAAGAGCAGCTGGTCCCAGGGAGGCTGTAATTCCACATACACAACACACAAGTATCTGGTTAGGCTTATCAGTCCACACACATGAACACACATATATATATGTACACACATGCATATATACACACATACACATTACTAGAGTGTCAGGAGAGGAATGCCTGGCTCCAGTTACAGTGGAGAAGCCAACCGGGAAATGTACAGAAATTTCTGGTTTAGATTCACCCACGTTATATCTATATGGTGCTTCTAAGCAGACATCAGCTTATTCGTCAAATAGGACTGTCCTGCTTTATTGGATGCCAAGTCAATAAAGCTAAAAATTCTCAATGAAATTTTGAGCCCTGATTAGCTAGGTGCTGTACCCTATGTTGCAAACACAATTTGCAATGCAATGAACTTCAAGATGAATCTCTAATTTTAAAGCCCCCCAAACGAGAACAGAGGTACCTGTGACCAGCTTTTACTAGTAAACACACTTAGCACTCTTCTGGCCTTGCATGGTTTCCATGGCTTCTTGGTACCCTAAGCCGAAGACTGGCAGTTTTGCTTGGAATCCCTAGTTGAAATCAACCCAGGCAAGGTCAACAGAGACAGGCCAGCAATCTGCATGAGGCAGACAAACATGCGGACTGGCTCTAACAGGCAGTGGCATTCCTATGTAGAAAACGCCCCCTAAAACGCATTCCAGAAACAAGAGCCTCTAGGGGAAATTTTAGACTGGCACACACCTGACTAAATCTGAAGGAAGCCACAGGTTCCCTCAGTCAGCCTCCGCTTGAGACTCTGCCCCCAGGGTGACCTTCTGCTCTTTCCGCCTGGCTCTGTCCCAGCAGTCCCTCGTGCTGCCCAGCATCTCGATGCCGGTTATGCTTGTGATTGGAACTACATAATTCAATTAGGTATGACATCCAATTAAGTATAATTGTGGAAAGAAAGAGTTCTTATTTCTGCAAATAGTGAGTACAATGTAAAAGCCCATAAACGTTGAGTTGCTTAATAAGAAAATAAAACACTGTTGAATTTGGCAGGGGCTAGACTCCTATAATTTGGGAGGAGTCTGCCCTCAGTGTGTTGTGTTAGAATCAGGATTCTCCCGGGAGGAGGGTCCAGCTCAGTGGTAGAGTGTGTACTTAGCATGTGCAAGGTGCTGGGTTCGATCCCCAACACCGCCATTAAATAAATAAAACTAATTACTCCCCTCCTCCAACCAAAAAAAAAAAAACAAAAAAAAAAACCAAAAAGGATTCTCCTTCAGGTGATGGATGAGTTAGTTAGCTAGTTGCGGGGAGCCCTTTCACAATGTATACATGTATCACAGCAACACAATGTACACTTCAAATCTTACACCGTTGTCAACTATACCTCAATAAAGCTAAAAAAAAAAAAAAAAAAAAAAAAAAAGATTCTCACTTTAAAAAAATACCAAAACTGGAAATCCTAAGTGATACATAGTGGATGTCACTTACGCAAGACAGACAACAGAAGGGGGAGGGTAGCTCCGTGGCAGAGAGCATGCTTAGCATGCCCGAGGTCCTGTGTTCAACCCCCAGTGCCTCCTCTAAAAACAAGTAAACCGAATCCCTCTCCCGTGGCCGGGGGGGGGGGGGGGGTGTTTAAAAAAAAAGGACAGAGGACGGTGTTCTAGTGAGCCGGCTCGGAGAAAGCCCAGCCTTACATCAGAGCTGTGGCAAACAGAGAGCCCTTTTGTTTTTCATTGAAGTTTTCACCTGCATACAAGCGATGTGTCATTTCCTCACTTGAACGAATATTTTCATCGGCGGACCTGCTGCTCGTTATGATTATTTCGGTTAAGGTGTCTTCTGCAGAAGAGGGTCACAAGGGAAGTCGCTGGCTCGTTCCGTTCCGTCACCCAGTCCTTTTCTCCCCCTGCAGTTAGGCTTCCCGGCTGCAGCCCGCGTCCTCTCAGCCACGCCGCACTGGTCAGATTCTCTTCCCCTCTGTGCATCAGCTCATGTCTCCTCTGGAGTCTAGGGAGCTCCATGACCTGCTCTTCCTCCTTCTAACTTGCCTTACTTCCTGGTAGACTGCGAACCCGCCGAGGACACCAGGGTCCCAAGCCCGGGGCTCCGCGGAGCACGCCTCACGTGCTCCTGCCTTCGTGAGCGCTCACGCTCCCCTCGCCCGGGGTGTCTCTCCCACACCCTTGTGCCCGTGCTTGTCTCACGTTTCAGTCACCCCTCCACTCAGAATCGTCCCCAGTCGTCACAGGTCATTTCTTTCTTTTATTTTTTCTGACAGAGACCATGCCTCATTTTTCTCAGTTTCCCTACAATATTGAGCACAGTATTCGGGTGGGGGCAAGCTAGGGAGTATGAATACAACTGAATACAAATTCAGCTTCTAGACAGAGCTCCCTCGGAAAACTCCCCTTAGGTATACGCCTGTTCACTGAATGCTAGCACTGCGTTCAAGTGTATTTACTCGCGATCTTCCCTACATCGCCCTCTAGTGTTCATCCCGCTTCTCACCGTCCCTTCCCACGGATACACGTGACTCTGCGTCCTGACCACACAGTACAGTTTCCTTAGCAACCAGGACACATATTTTTTAAGTTGCCCAAAGCTGGGGGTATAGCTTAGTGGTAGAGTGCATGCTTAGCATGCACACGGTCCTGAGTTCAATCCCCAGTACTGCCACCTAAAAAAAAAAAAAAAACCAGTTATCTCCCGACCCCCGCCAAATAAAAGCTGCTCAAAGCTTCCTATATCCCATATCCATTAATCTCTTCTAAAACCTACTTTCTCTACTTCTTCCGTGGCTCCTTATTTAAAATCTCTCCTTCCTATTAACACTATGGTCTTGGGATTTCCTGCCTTTCGCCCTACATTTTCCTTCCCTTAAGTAAAGATCCCCCAAGTTTTTCTTAGGCCCTCTTCTTTTTCATTCTCACCGATTTGAAAACATACTATCAATTTCAGTCAATTGCCCCTTCTGAGTACACAGCAGGCATCACTAATCAGCCTGACATCCAGATCAGCAACAGGTGAGATGACTCTTACTGAGCCCAGGAGGACTTGCTGCCGGGGAACTGCAAAACCACTTTCCTCAAGGGCACGTGAGACATACCCCAGGGAAGGCTATGAGCCCCACCACTCCTAGACGGGGTTCCTTCTGCCACGCGGCCTGGACACAGCCTCAACACCCTCCGTGTGCTCGCTAAGCGGCCCCTAACTATTGATGGCCGTTACCTGTGAGGGGTCCCATCCCCTATTCTGCATGTAGAATGTTCCACAGAGATCTAAATTGCCCCAGCTTCAAGTGTGACCTCTATGCACCCAGTTTCAGATAGTCTCGCTGTTGCCTGGCCTTCTCTTTGGAGTTACCAATCAGGATTTCATAGCCTTCCAAATGTCCCAAATTAAATTTGCTGTTTTTCTCCCAACAGAACGAATATTTCTCTTCTGGACCCTTCTATTTCATCTAAAGGCAGCATCACCCCGCACCCCGACTCCGCCCCCAATCATCCAGGCTAGAAACCTTTAAAATCATCCATTTCCCTTCTTACATTTCATGTCCTGTCAGCCACCGCGGTTTACCTCTAAAATGGTTCGTCACCAATCTGTCCCCTTGCCCCTCAGGTCTCCTCTTCACAGGGTCAGATACAGCGGCCTCCCTTAGGGGTCTCCCTTGCCCTCTCTCTGGAGGCCCCTAAATTCATCCTTTATAATGCAAATGGTTGTCTTCTCTCCACTTAAAACGAAGGACACATCATTCATTCTCAGATTTCAAAAATGTTCAGGCTCTCCATTCTTCCCAGAGAAGAGAATAAAGCCCAGATTCTTTGGTGACGCGCAGCCTCCAGGGCGTGGCTCCACCCTGGTCTTTCTTCCCCACTGTGGTCCCTATAAAAACGCTAGGCTCCCAGCACACAGGGTCACAGTCGCAGGAGTCACGTTTCCATGCCTCCCGGTGGTCTCCTCGGACCGGCGTCCCGCTCCTCCTGCTCCCTCTTTCCTGGCCAAATCATGCTCATCTTCTAAGAGATGGCTACAGTGCCATTCCATTCCTAATGCTGTACCCGAGCCCTCTGTCCCCTGTACCTTCACCGTTTATTAAAGGTACCCTTATTCACTGGTTTACTTCATTCTGCTTGGTATGAGTTTTGGCTTTGTCTTAGAGTATGTCTGAATCTCCTATCTGTCTACAATCTCTTTTGGAATTAAAAAAAAAAATCATTTTAATGAAAACAGCCTCCCAAGGCATTTAGATTGACGCCTTGCTCACCAGTGGGACCCCGAAATCTTGCTCAAATCAAATGAGGTCTTTATTGTTTACTCCTTCGTTCTCTCAAAATGACAGGGTTTACCGAGGAAGTACATTCTAAGGTCTGGCTTAAAAGATTATCGTTCGAGGGAGGGCTACAGGATTATGCAGTGAATTAAACTAAACCAGGTGACTGGGGAGAAATGAAGATTTCTGGGTTTTGTTTGCCCTGCTCCAGCCCACCTCTTTCAACTGCCTCTATTTTATCTGGTAATTATACAACCTTCTGTCTTGCTCCAGCTTTGGGAGTTCTTTTTTAAAGTTAAAAAAAGGAGAAAGATTTAAATAAGATATTCAACCCCACTGGCAGAGAGGACCCTCTAACCTAGACGAGCCATGAAAATCAACACCCCGTACTAAGCTCAGAGGCAGAGCCAGGCGAACCCCTCAAGTGAGCAGGTAGGGAGGAGCAAGGGAGGGGCCCCGGCCTCCCTAGAAGCAAGGCAGTAAGAAGGGTGGCGAGACTGACCTGCTTCCCCCAAAGCCCCCGGAGCCGGCTGCTCCGCAGAATTCAGCCCACAAAGGAGGCCTCTCTCTAAGCGTGGCAGGCCTCACAGTCTTCCTGAGGTGCGTCGGGGCCATCCTGAAGTTCTCGAGCGGCAAGCCCTGCCAGGGTCATCCGCAGATTCCCCTGCTGCGGCTTTCACCTGCGCTCCCGCACCTTTTCAAGAAGCGGCCAAATTCACAAGCCGGGGGAGGTCAGCTCAGTGGGCAGAGGGGCTGTGAACTGGGAGGTGATTCATTTGTCTTTTACCAAAGCCCATAGTGCCCCAGACTTGCACTAAAGTGCATTTTCAAAATCTAAGGACAATACATTGAACATTCACTTATTTTAAAAATATACCTGCCATGTATTAAATGCGAAATCCAAAAACCACCCTCCAGGCCTGTGAGGCTTAGTTCCTCATCTGGAAAATGGGAGAAGTAACATCTATTCCAAGGTTTTGAGGGGATGAAAATCTGATGTGTGTGTACAATACCCAGCCTAGCGCTGTCTGCTACAGAGAAAGGAGAGGTTAGTATGGGACTTGCGAGAAAGGGTCTGACTTGGCTCAAGAAAAGTCCTGAACCAACTTAATGACATTTTAAAAAGCACCAACTATATAACAGGAGCAAAGTGAAAAGCCATCTTTATTTTTTAAATATTTTTTATTGGAGTGTAACTGACATATAACAAATTGGTTTCAAGGTCTTACATGCTGCCCATTTGTTAGATGGCTTGGGGTATTTCTGCTTTTTCTTTCTTCATAAGTTCTTTATATATTTTGGATCTGACATATAATTTGTGTGCAACATGATTCAACATATTTATACATTCCAAAATGATCATCACAATAAGCCCTTTTACCATCCATCACCATACAGAGTGAACTTTTAGGATTTGTTCTCTTGGCAACTTTCAGATATGCTCTATACAATCACTGACTGCAGTCACCATGCTTACAGTCCATCCCCAGGACTTAGTTATTTTATAACTGCAAGTCTGTACCTCTTGACTCCCTTCACCCATTTTGCCCACTTCCCAACTCCCCTTCCCTCTGGCAATCATTCTGTTCTCTGTCTCTATGATTTTGGTTTTGCTTTGTTTGTTCATTTATTTTGTTTTTAAATTCCACATATAAGTGAAACCATATGGTGTGTCTCTCTCTGTCGGATTTATTTCACTTAGCATCACGCCCGCAAGGTCCATCCATGTTGCTGCAAATGGCAAGATTTCATTCTTTTTTTTATAGCTAAGTAGTATTCCATTGTGTATATCCACCACATTTTCTTTATCCATTCATCCACTGACAGACACACTTAGGTTGTTTCTGTATCTTGGCTATTGTAAATAATGCTACAATGAACACGGGGATGAATGTATCTTTTTGAGATAGTGATTTTGTTTCCTTCAGATAAATACTCAGAAGTAGAATGGCTAGATCATATGGTAGTTCTAGTTTTAATTTTCTGAGAAATTTCCATACTGTCTTCCATAGTGGTTGCACCAATTTACATTCCCACCAACAGTGTAGGACAGTCCCTTTTTCTCCACATCCTCACCAACACTTGTTTCTTGTCTTTTTGAGAATAGTCATTCTCACAAGTAGAGGTGATCTCTTTGTGATCTTGATTTGCATTTACTTTATGATTAATGACGCTAAGCATCTTTTCATGTCCTGTTAGCCATGTGTATGTCGTTTGGAAAAATATCTGTTCAGATCTTCTGCCCATTTCTTAATCGAACAGTGTGGTTTTTTTTTTTTCTGTCTATTTTTTATAAGTTCTTTATATATTTTGGATATTGATCCCTTATCTGATGTATGTATTTACAAATATTTTCTCCCACTCAGTGGGTTGTCTTTTCATTCTGTTGATGCTTTCCTTTGCTGTGCAGAAGCATCTTAATTGGATGTAGTCCCAGTTGTTTATTTTTGTTTTTGTTGCCTTTGCTTTTGAAGTCAGACTGAAGATTCATCACCAAGACCGATGTCAAGCACTTCTACTGCCTGTTCTCTTCTAGGAGTTTTATGGTTTCAGATGTTTACATTCAAGTCTTGGATGTATTTTGAGTTCATCTGTGTTTATGGTATAAGACAGTGATTTTGTTTTATTCTTCTGTTGTCCAGTTGTCCCAACACCATTTATTGAAGAGACCTTCCTTTCCTCACTGCATATTCTTGTCTCTTGTGTTGTAAATTAATCGACCGTGTATGCATGGGATTATTTCTGGGTCCTCTATTTTGTCTCATTGATCTGTGTATCTGTTTTTATACCAGTATCATAATGTTTCGATTACTGTAGCTTTGTGACAGTTAGAAGTCAGGGACAGCGATGCCTCCAGATTTGCGCTCCTTTCTCAAGGTTGCTTTGGCTATTCAGGGTCCTCTGTGGTTCCATAAAAATTTCAGGGCTGTTTGTTCTCTTTCTGTGAAAAATGTCATTGGTATTGATAAGAATTGTATTAAAGCTGTGCATTGCTTTGGGTAATATGGGAATTTTAGCATCATTAATTCTTCCAATCCATGAGAATAAAACACCTTTGTGTCTTCTTCAATTTCTCTCCCCAGTGACATACAGTTTTCAGTGTACAGATCTTTACCCTCTTTGGTAATTTATTCCCAGATATTTTATTGTTTTCGATACAGCTGTAAAGGGGGTTGCTTTCTTAATTTCTCTTCCCAATAGTTTCCCATGAGTCTACAGAAGCACAACTGACTTTTGTATACTGAGTTTTATACCCTGCCCCCTTACTGAATTCACTTCTTACTGAGTTCTAACAGGTTTTCGGCAGATTCCAAAAGCCACCATTAAAAGAGAGGGAAAACCACCTGTGAAACTTGAAGTGGAGACATAAGAGCCCTGTTGACATGAAGAAGCAAAATCACTCTTCCAGTGCAGGAAGGCATGCCCCCACATGTCCCCTAATGTCCCTACAAAAAAAGCCAGGCCTTTGGCAGTGGGTGTCTGGGAACACAGGGTGTTCTTAAGACTGAATGGAAGGACATGCAAATACTACCAACAGGCTGGGGCCTGATGGGCACCGCGGGTTGGGATTTACCGAAACTGCTACAGAAGAGCCAAGCCTCACAACCGGTTAAAAATAATTCTGAACGTAATGGCACCAAAGTAATCCCTGTCTGTGATTTTATTCGGCTCCGTCCGCAGCCCAGGGATGTGGAGGTCAGGGAGGTTGCAGGTGATCCTGTTATCTCCCCCTCACTCTTCCGTGTTTCTCACTGAGCTTCTATGGTGGGGAAAATCCCTCCAAATCAACTTTACTCTTTTTAAAAAAATATTAAGCCCCAGGTGTTTTGGGTGTTGACTATAAAAATGCAGAAATAGGAAGGAGGGTACAGCTCAGAGGTAGGGCTCATGCTCAGCACGGACGAGGTCCTGCGTTCAGTTCCCCAGCACCTCCACTAAAAGAAAGAAATAAATACTTTCATAGATAAACTGCTTACCCTGGCAAAAGTCAAAAATAGAGCAAAAAATGCAGAAAGGTACAATTAATAAAACTAATAATAAACAGTCATTCATGGGATTTGTGTAACAAGATAAGATGGCAGCAAATAAAACCTCTAAACTGGCTGTGTTAATTCTCTTGCAAAACAGACGCCCCGGCCAGGGCCTCCCCTGGCATGCTGACAGTGCCGTCTGCTGGGCTCCTCAGTGTCCTTCCCAGGCCTTCCAATAATATCCCATGGCATGAGCGGATTTTTTTTAATTAAAGTGAATGCAAACAGATTTGGCCTTGATCATTCGAGGGGAGACTTGGTATGTTTCAATTAACAAAATGGATTCATTTAGCAGCTGTTATGTACTCTGTGTGGGACAAGGGATTACAAAAAATGATGGGGTGGGTAGTTCCTTCTTGATGACTAAGAGCTACAAATTTCTCAGTCTTGGTCGGTACAGAACTGCTGAAAGCAGCTCCCTGTGGCAGGCAGGTATTCCCTTCACTGGTGCTACCAAGCTGGCGTCCTGCCCATCATACATTCTCAGGACACAGGACTCAGCTCCTCAACTGTCCAAATCTGACCAACGACCGGTTAATGCCACACACTGGACCATCTGCTGAGTCCACCGACATGCTACAGAACCCCTGTCAACCTGTAGTTTTGAGAGAAAGCCTGGCTGAGAACAAGGAGAAAAATCTCTCTGGCTTTTAGTTCCTGAAAGCTGAGTCTCACAGTTGGCGCCGGACTAGGGCAAACCCACAGAGTTCTTTCCAGGGCCACCAAAGACAAAGTCAAAGAAGGACAGGCAGGAGACAGGCCATGCTCGAATTCACCCCCATCCCTCACTTCAGGACTCCAATGTGCAGACAAGGAAACAGGCCTGGGGAGATCAAGTGACCTATCCAAGATATCACACAACAAAACAACAACAGATCTGGAACCAGAGCCCTGATGTCCTGATGCCGGGGTCCCGTCCTTCCCCTGAGTGATGACAGGCAACCACGGAAGAGAGGAACCACTGGCAGCCTCGATAAAGCCGAAGTTTTGAGGATATCATTTTAAATTATGGAAAATATTCTACAAGGTCCAAGGGAAAGATATTTTTTAAAAACGGTGTCATGCATTAGGAATGTACTTTTTATGAAGGATTATGAGCACAGTGACCTTAAATATTGTATCTCAGTAGGAGCAGCAGAACAAGGGTGAGTCAAGCTATGCCTAGAGCAGTTTCATGGTCCCATCAACAATGTATCATGATTCTGACAAAGTAACATTCTTTAATAGAAAATAAGACAGGAAGCCATCTAAAAGATATACGGCCTTATGCTTAAAATCAGCATTCTCTATTGGGGACTTCCTTGTACAAAAGTAGCAATGAAAACCAAATTAATGCAGTACTTTCTTTTTTGCCTTTTCATTTTGTGCTAGATTAGATAGATTGAGCTGATTTTTGCTGAAAAAGAAATAAGAGGTCAAAAAACTACAAATAGACTTGCCATATGATCCAGCAATCCCACTCCTGGGCATATATCCAGAGGGAACTTTAATTTGAAAGGATTCATGCACCCCAATGTTCATAGAAACAATATATACAATAGCCAAGACATGGAAACAACCTAAATGTCCATCGACAGTTGACTGGATAAAGAAGCTGTGGTATATTTATATAATGGAATACTACTCAGCCATAAAAAGAATAAAATAATGCCATTTTTTGCAGCAACAATGGATGGACCTGGAGATCATCATTCTAAGTGAAGCCAGCCAGAAAGAGAAAGAAAAATACCATATGATATCACTTATATGTGGAATCTAAATAAGACAAATGAATTTATTTACAAAAAAGGAAACAGACTCACATCATTGAAAACAATCTTATGGTTACCAGAAGGGGAAGGAGGTGGGGGTGAGAAGAGATAAACTCAGAGTTTGAGATCTGCAGATACTAACTTGTATATATAAACTAGATAAACAACAAGTTTATACTGTGTAGCACAGGGAACTACACTCAATACCTTGTAGTGACCTTTAAAGAAAAAGAATATGAAAACAAATATATGTATGTTCATGTATGACTGAAGCATTGTGCTGTACACCAGAAATTGACACAACACTGTAAACTGACTCTACTTGAATGAAAAAGAAATAAGAGGGTTTAAGCTAGAAAACAGCTGTAAAATCTATGAGAATTTCCAAGGAATAGCTGGGGTGAAGCAATGGTTGTATTTTTTGGTGACTATTTAAATAATCTTCTTCAATGTATTCTGAAATTAGAACAGGGCCTTCAAAATCCTGAAAAGCTCAAGAGCACTTATGTCAAAACTGCATGCTTTTAGAATTCTTTTAAGTAAGAAATCTTTCCATGAAGACACAGATCATGAATCTAACAGGGAAGAACGCCAATAATTTCTATCTTGATCAGTATTGGTTGAAAAAAAAACCTCACCAACCCAGGAATCTAATGGCAGTGGACTAGACAGGGGAGCGCCCTGGCTTTCTTGGAGCTTAATACTAATGGAAGAAGCCAACAAGGTAACCCTGAGATGGTGGCAAGGGCCATGAAGAAAATTAACACGGGTCACGTGACAATTATTGGCAGGCCTGGCTCTTTCCGCTGGGGTCCTTAGGAAGGGTCTGTCTGGAAAGAGACCAGTAGGACCAGGAGACAGCCAGGTGACAATCCAGGAAGGAGCCTTCCTGGAAGTACAAAGGACCAGAAAGACAGCCCCATGTGGCAGCCACCCAGACAGCACGAGGGGAAGATGAGACTCGAGGGCCAGGCAGAGGCCAGATGGCCATGGCCTCAGACACCCTGTTCAAGTGCTTGGATTCAGTTACACCTGCAGTGGGAGGCTGCTGGTGGGTTTTCTGTAGGGAGCGGGTCTAGGGTAGGGGTGATCGGAGCCATATTTGCTCTAGAAAGTGTCCTCTGACCTTTCTGAGTAGCCACCTGAACTGTCGTGAACAAAGAGGAAAGCTATTCTCTAAAACATGGGCCATCTGCAAAAAAGTCACATGCTTCATCCAGCTCGTTGTTTTCGTACCTAAATCCCCGATTCTCTTTTTCTTGTGTCAGAGGTGTGTGAGGGGTGGGCTGTATTTTCCTCCACTGGGGTCCAAGCAGGGTCGATAGAAACCCCGAGGAACACAGGTGTGGCTGTTAGGCCTGGGGCTCCCAGAAGCAGCCAGAAGCTGAACATCGTCACCAACTGTGTCAGGAGGCCATGCCCTGTGCCAAAGAGGCAGCTGCCCTCCTATCCTCCAGAGTCTAGGGACGCGGAGAGGGAAAAGTCATACAGAACGTCCCCGCAGAAAGGACACTGAGAGTCCAGCATGAAGTCAGATGCATGTTGTTTAAACTCTGCTGATTTCCTGAACTATTAAAAGCCCTACAAGTTAGAGCACCTCACAACCTATTTTAATCTCTGTTAATTCCCATCTGTGTACACTTGGAGACCCGCTCTCGACAAGCTCTTTAAGGTGGCTAAGTGTGCAGCATTATCTCTAATAGCATCTCTCAAATCTGGCTCTTAATTGCACTAATAAGGTGGGCCCGCAGCGGTGAGGAACACAGCTCTACAATTAGCCACCGCTCTCCAGGTCCCGGCACCGTGTGTGGCTCCACCTACTTGACTCTCAGTAAATGGGCGTGGAACTGAATGTGGTTTTTAACAGCCTCTACCAGTGGACCCACTGATCAGAAAGCAGGGGGTGAGCATTACTAAAAGCACAGTAAAAAGTCAAAGTCAAGCAGCTTCATGCGATGTTAGAGGTGGTCTTCAGATAGGTGGGAGGCACCCTGCCAGTCAAAGAGAATGCAGCTCCGCCCAGAGCAAGGGGCCTGTCTGAGATCACACGCCAGGCGGGCAGCAGGACAGCAGGCGGGCAGCAGGACGGCCCGCAGGCCAGCCCCCTGGCTGCCAGCCCCTGCGCTTCCCGCAGCCGTGCAGGGCGACGCAGAAAACCAGGGTCAGAGAGCTGACGGCTGAGTGAGTATAGGGTGGGGGCCTTGAGCGGAATAAGCATGTGGGCGTGTCCCGTAACGTTCTCAGCAAGGAGACGTACTGTCCTCCTCAATTCCAGTCATGAGTGAGGACGGGGCCCTCTTTCTCCACCCCTTTTACCTTTCTGCAAACCTTGCATTCAAGACACACAGCAGAAGTATTTTCTTTCTTCGTTTCCTATCACTTATTAGGTTTTCTCTGAAATAATTTTTTTCCTTAATAGCTCATTTTTTGGTAATTATATACCAGGTTCTACAGTACACATATTGAAACTGCAGAAAACTCTATGAAGAACGTGCTTTAATTTCCCCCATTCCACAACGAAGCTACGAGCGGGTTCCCTAGGCCCCCAGGGTCAGGGCAAAACAGGTGGGGCTGGGATTGGAGCCCTGGTTCATCAGATTCCAAAGTTTAGGCTCTTAACCACGATCCTGGACTCCCCTGAGAAGTAGCCATCAAAGTTACAGTTCTGATACCCACCCAGACACGAGCACAGTGACAGTGAAGTCCCCAGCCCTGTCTTTAACTTCCCCCAAAAACTGTACTCTCCCTAACCCTCACTAGGAGAATGAAGTCATTTCACAATGTATACCTGTATCAAAGCATCATCACGTCATGTACCTTAAATACATGCGCCTTTTATTTGTCAAAAAGAAATAAATGAATTTTAGAAAAGATTTCTTCTTGCAGCTTGCTTTATTGATTAAAAAAAAAGAAAAGTAAAAAATTGCAGGGCAAAAACCAAATCATGATTCAGAAAAGAAGACATGTTTCTAAAACCATCTATTTCTAAGCAGTGGTTGGCTCCAGGTAAAGATACTGTGAACTTCTTTGGGCTCGTTAGTATCTGTAAGCCAGATCCAATTTCCTACGGTCACCTTCAACGCCTGTTAGATTTCAGCGCTGAATCCCGATTTCAAAGGATAAAAACGAGAGACTAGAGTTTCCAGGCGTCACAGTTTTAGAAACCAATTGAAACAAGCCCCCTCGCTTCTCAGCGTGCACCATTTAGCATTTTAGTTGGCCCTCTGAGAATACTTTCTTCTACTAAACTGATCCTACTGAGTTTTGACCAAAGGGAACATACCCAGTCTCTGTGAAAACAGCCTGGCCAACAAATTTAAGAATAAAGAAAAACTTATAGAAAGTTATCAAAATTCTGTTACGTTTGTTAAATGCTTCCCCTAAACAATTCGCAACTCCGACCACCACTCATTAGTTCAGTGCGTCCTTCCCAAAGTGCTGAAGAACCTGGAATTTGGCAAAACCCACATCTATTTTCTAGGGCCTTAGCTCTCCCTTGTGTATAAAAACGGAAATGCAGCTTGCTAGACATTTTGCCCCAGTAAACCGGATGACCCAATTTTAAAAGCTAAAAATGCTATTTGGTAAGAGGAAAAAAAAATGAATTATTATGTCTTTTAACAAAAAACAAGGAAAGATGATACAAAGTGACACAACAAAAGAGAAGCAGCAAAATACTCATGGTATTATGCACATTATGCTTTATATAAAGGATTCCTAAACAGCCCTGCCAGTATAAAACACTGGTCTGTTAGGAGAGAAGGACATCTTGCAGGATCACTGATGCTCTCAGCTGCGACTACAGCTGGGCAATCCCAGCCCCATCTGATTTCAGGCTGGACTGTATCATACTTAATCCAGCCCAAACAAAGGAGACATTATCCTGTTTCGAAATTTCTAGAAAGAGAGAAATCCTCTCATAGAGATGGGGAAATAGTTTATTATTTCTCGTTGTGCATTTCAACAGTTTCAGATATTTTATTTGAAATCCCAACTTCTTGGCACTTTTTCCAGTTCTTTGCGACTCCACGGGTTTCTCTGCCTTCTTCCTGTGCTGCGTTTAGCATGGGCTGGTCGTAATGGAAACCCAGCTCAGGGATCTCATCCTGTACTTGTACCCTGGTGTTATGTAGCATTTTGAGACACACAGGTAAACTCCATTGAGAGGTGTCACATTTTGCTTTACCGATTGGTTTAAGAGCGTCTTATTCTGTTGTCTCCACTCTGAGCTGTGAGAAGGGAAAACTCTCAAAATCTGCTTAGTGGCCAGTAGACCTAACCATGGAGATGTCATTCAGTTAAGGAATCACAGGAAACTCAAGCTCCTATCTGGTGACAGACTGGTTGAGGGAAAAAAAGGTGTTCTGTGCTGCCTTTCCTCAAGGTCCCTCTGGAAACCCTAGAGCTTCTGAAACTAGCTGTCTCTACCATGAGATTTAAAGACCTGAGGAAGTGAGTCTTATCCCCAGCATTTACATAACACAATTTGGTGTCCAATGGTACAGGCACTGCAGAAACAATGAGCTTATATCATCACCCAGAGCTAATGCAGTACACCAGAAGAAGCATCCTCACACTCATGGTAAGGACCACAGCGAGAGACAACAGCCAACAAGAAGAACCTTTGCAAATTACAGTTTCGAGACGTCAGATCCATCGTGAAACAAAAGCATACTCTCCTAAAGTTCATTTCCTCCATCAGGCTGGCAATTAAATATTATACAGAGCACATAATTTAGATTGCATTCCAATTATCTTCAAGTGCTGTAGGGCACAAATCACTCACTTGGCAATTAAATAAATTCTGGGATGTCACTAAATGTTTTCAGGAAGGGAAGGATTCTGAGGTTGGCAAAAGAATCAAAGGAACAGGAAGCATAGAAAAACCAGGCATTCCAGACTTCACCCTCTGCCCACCGTTCATAGCTTTATAGTCACCCCAATCTTATGGAGCTCCCATCTCAATGATTACAATACCAGAAACATCACAGCCCCTGCACACATGGCTGAAGTTACATCAAACAGTTCTGGCCCACTGGGCTCATCAGATGTCTGCTAATTTAGGCAGACAAGTGCCTGGCCTCACACATAAATAAATGTTTTCCCAAGAAATTATCAACATGAGCCAATTACTGTGCATGTGCCAACACACACACACATACACACACACACAAATACATAATAGAGCACCGTTACCACCTTGGGTACCCCAAGAAAAAGCTATAAAATGATCATGGATATAATACTTTTAGAACCACAATAATGTTCTCTTCCAAACTTTGTAAAGGGGCCGCTCCCGGTTCAGGGGAGTCACCCGTTGCCTTGAGGAGGCTTAGGACACAGTTGGTATGCAACATCAAAATGGACAAAATGACTTCCAAAACAGGATGTGCGTGCCCACCATCGGACAGCAGTCTACATCAGGCTTCCTCGATGGAGAGGAGCTCCCTAGTGACTCAGGAGTTAAGCCCTGGCAGGCGGGGACCCCCAGAACTGCTCTAGAAGCCAGTGAAGAGCACAACGGCCAGACCATGTGTGCATGAGACGTTGCTACAAGACAGGGACGTAGGACAGAGGGCCGTCTAGACAGAGAAGGGAGTAAAGTGGAAGAGAGGTCAGTCCTGAGGCTGCCGCTGCTTGTTTTATAATAAAGAATCTGTCTGGTCTTTGCCCTGGGTTCTTGGCTTGGAGCTTCTGAAACGCTCGGAACTTCCTGAGTGAGAGCAGCATCTTTGTTATGCTGATGAGGTGCTCCAGGATGGGGGCTGGTCACCAGAAAGACTAACCCTGTGATTAGAGGGTTGAGCCACTTAGCCAGTCCCACCAACAGGGAAGAGCAGGGGCTGGAGACTGAGATTAATCACGTGGCCAACAATTTACTCATTCCTGCCTGTGTGATGAGGCCCCAAGAAAAACTCTGCACACTGAGCTCAGCAGAGCGTCCCAGTTGGTGACCACACTGATGTGCCAGGAGGGTGATGCCCCCTGAGTCCATGAGAGGGCAAGGAAACTGTCCCCTTCCAGACGTCACCCTATGACCTCTTCATTTTACTGACCCTCCTGATTTGTAGCCTTTATCATAAAACTAATCACAAGTAGTGTTTTCCTGAATTTGTGAGTCATTATAAGCAAATTACTGAACCTGAAGGGGTCGTGAGAACCCCTGAATTCACAGCCAGCCAGTCAGTCATGCAGGTGGCCCAGGGACCCCCGTTGCATGGCATCTGAAGCAGGCCTGTCTTGTTGGGGACGGAGCCCTTTAACTCGTGGGGTCTGCGATACTCTGGATAGCTCGTGCCAGGATTCAATTGTAGTACACTTGTTGGGGCTGAAATGGAATACCTCCCCTTCAGGCTCCAAACCTGGTGTATCTGGCGGGTGGGTGCAGGGAGCAAGAGGAAGGAGGCCATACAAATGCCCACGGGCAGACTCACGATGAAGGTAACAAGGTGTGAGCTTCAGGACTCGCACTTTACCAGCTCCTTCCAAGGCTTTGAGAGGGTCCCTCACTGTGTATTTCTACAATGAGACACTTTTACAGAATTTGAAACATTGAAACATTTTTGTACGGCTTGTTTTAAAGAGCTCCCTGACCCAGCCAACCGTCAGATTCTAGAAGCTTCATGTTCGGCGGTGACTTAGCAAATGCTGAGAAAAGGGGCCAGACTATCCTGGGTGTTCTCGCACAGTGGGAAGAAAGCAGCCAAGAGCTTGGAGATTCCCAAATAGGGCACAAAAGAGCTGAGAGCACTATGAGACCAGAGAGGCTGGGAGTCCTCACGAGACGTCACACTGCGGGCAAGCTGCCCCCTGGAGACTCCGGCCAGAACCCCAGACTTCAGCAGCGCATGTCGCGCTCGGTGGTAGCTCGAGTACTTAGCGCGCCTGAGGCCTTGGGTTCAATGCCCAGCACCTCATTAACAAACAAACAAAAAAAACCAAACCTAATCACCCTCCCTGACCCCACCAAAAAAACCCCAAGCAACGGATTAAAAAAAAAAAAGTCTACAAAAGAATAAGGTGGGACAGGCTGCATGTCAAGACCTCCAGGACAGGACAGGTCAGCAGTCCCCGCACTGAGCAGGAATCCACAGGACAGCAGGAGAACTAGGGCGCCTGGCTCCAACGCCATGACAAAACACTGACTTTCGCCTTTATCCAGATGCCATCTTGAGAAGGAAGATGGGACTAGGAGCCCCCAGGAGAAGAGAGAAACAGCCCACAGGATGCATGAGTCTTGAACGAACTATTCCCAAAAGATCAAGTTCACTTGAGCCTGGCGAACACCAAAGAAATCAAGGTTTCCTCAGTGAAAACAGGGATTTCAAAACAACTTAAAACCCTTTAAAAAAAAAAAAAAACACCACCAAAAAAACTAAACTGTGTTTGAAATCGTCATCCTCCTCATTTAAAATAACATGAATGCAGAAAAATGTTCAAAACCTTCCAACTAAACAGATTGTCTAAAGGACACTGGGAATTTTTAGCATACTATGATTATAAAATACAACCTGTTTGTGATGGAGTCATAATAAAATTTGCAAAGACAGTGGCCATATCACTTAAATTTAACCTCAGTGTTCTTGGGCAGAGACTGCTACCTAGTCACCCAAATCTTACCTCCTTGGGCTCACGGCCAGGCCACGTTTCCCAGTCTCCCTTGCAGCCAACGTGGCCGCATGACTGAGGTCTAGCCAATGGGAGGTGAGCACAAGTGACACTCACGCTCCATGCTGCTTCCCTGCTTCCAGCTCACCGGGTTGGGGCTGACCCAGGCTGGTAGAGGCTCTTCAGCCTGGATCCCTGAATGGCCAGGTGGAGAACGGCTGCTCCCACCGATCAGAGACACCCACCGTGGACTTTTATGTGAGAAAGAAATTTGAACTTACTTTTTTGGATAGGCCCGTGAAGGGGGCATGTTTAGGTCTATCCGCTGCAGGAGTGAACGTGACCCGAGGCTATCCTCTTATACAGCAGTCTGGTGTTATTTCTGTTTGGCCATCAATGGGCACTTACTATTTGCACATGGAAGTCTAAATTCTAACAAGATCCAGGGTATCAAGGCTTCAGGAGGTGGGCATCTCAGTGACTACCAAGAATACTAGGAAACTGGCTTTGAGCTGTGACCAGGAAGAGGCTAAGAAAATGCGAAAGCACAGAGGAAAGTGCAATTAGTATTTACTTGTGATGGCATCACAGGAAGGGTGGCGGTTGAGTAGGGCCTGGAAGGATGAGGAACGTTTAAAAGAAAGAGGAGGGTAGGGAAGTTCATTCTAGACTGAACATGAGTCCTCAAACATACCCAGTTGGAGGTGATGCTAAAGACAGAAAAAACACTGTTCTGTTCAGCCCAGGGAATAGGCTCAAGACCAGTGAGGAGCATCTACAAAGAAAGAGGATTCCATTCAAAGGGAGGGAGCACGAGCAGTTGGGGATGACCACTGGAGGGCTGTGCAGACAAAAGGCAGAGTGTTTCTTCTCCGGATGGCCAGCCTCTTGGCGCAGGTACTGTGGAGAACGTGATTTAAGCATGGGATGGGTAGCGATTCCATTCAGCTGCCTTCCAACTCCAAGATTCTATGTATCTTTGAGGCCTCTGCCAAGCAGACTTTGTATAACATTGCCAGGAGAAAGAATTATTTTAGCCCTGTGACAGCATTTCTTACACAACAGCCCTTGCCAAATTCCCTTTCAAGGCTCTGCTGGCCGGGTTCGCTCAATGTGCTCAGTCATCAGCGATGGAGAACACCTCTGCACATCCAGGCCCGTGAGAACCCCCTGAATAAAAATTTATTATCAAAAAGGCTTAACAGACTGATATGAAACAGGATTGCTGCTGGTGAACAAGAAAACAAATGGCAGTAAGCATCTCTATTGAATGCTTAGGCCATGAGGTATTCTGTATTAATCGCACGGCCCGGTTAACAGCAAGTTAACAGCTCATACCTAATATGGACACACAGTTTCCAGAAGACTGGACTACAGACAGGTATAGTATAATCAGGCTGAACTGAGGAGGGCCGGGTCCTGCTTGGGGAACTCGGTATCTTGCAAGGCACCTTAAGGTGACAATGATGAACATCAATTCCACAGTGTGGTTTTGTAAAACAACCTATTTTTCCACTTTTAGATGTGCACGTTATAGACAAAAGGACGTGAATCCAGCGAAGAAACACCAGAAGGAAAAAAAAGGAAGTCTACTAGATACACTAAAAAGAGCAATACTACGCTACCGTTACTGATAAACTAGTAACTTTGCGCTTTCCTCCTGTGAGGGCATCACTGCCCTTTCACAAGCACTCACGGAGGCTTTACAGGCCGCTGGCTCTGTGCCAATCAATCAGGCGTGACAACGAAGTGAGTGAAAGCGGGGCGGGTGCGGCTCAGCGGCGGAGCGCGTGCCTAGCATGCACAAGGTCCTGGGTTCAGTCCCCACACCTCCCTTAAAAATAAGTAATAAATAAATGCACCTAATTACCTCCCCCAAACAAACCAAAAAAGGCTAAAAAAAAAAAAAAGTGAATGAAGAAGAGGAAAAAAATGACATATTCTAAACTTGAAAACTTCCTAAGATTCATAATATTATTTTTTTAAGACCATTTTCCACTGACTATAAAAAAAGGATAAAGTTAGCTATATTCTTGCCCAATAAACAAGGTTATTTTGCTCGTAGTGTCTGAAGATTATACAAATATAAAAATTGACTTTAAAATGTTGGCCTAGATTGTTGCCTCATTTCCTGTAATAATATTCCAGGTACTTAATTTATTGCTTAAATAAAAGAGAAAGGGAAAAGCATTTTCTCGAGTTCAGAAATGAATATTAAACAAAAACTCTTCCCACTGTAGACTAAATCTTAATTATACAACTACAACCTCACAATAGTGTAACACAAGAAATCCATAAAACATATTCCGAGGCCACTGGAATACGTAGATGTTGACAGTAAAACAACCACACAAAAGTTACATTTCGTACTACTCAGCCATAAAAAGAATAAAATAATGCCATTTGCAGCAACATGGATGGACTTAGAGATTATCATACTAAGTGAAGTAGGTCAGAGACAAGTATCATTATGTTATCATTTAAATGTGGAATCTAAAATAAAAAATGATACAACTGAACTTATTTACAAAGAGAAACAGACTCACAGGCATAAAAACAAACTCATGCTTACCAAAGGGAAAAGAGTTGGGGGAGGGATAAATTAGGAGTTTGGGATGAGCAGATACAAACTACTATATATAAAATAGATAAACAACAAGGTCCTATTGTATAGCACAGGGAACTATATTCAGTATCTTGTAATAAACTGTAATGAAAAATAATATATATACATATACATATACACACACACATAACTGAATCACCATGCTGTACACCAGAAACTAACACAACATTGGAAATCAACTACACTTCAATAAAAAAAAAGTTATATGATATTGTTCAACCACAAATATGAGCAATGCTTTCATAGTCTCCTTCTTTTCAGAATATGACAGTCTTCAATCTTTTCGAAATTCAGCTCATGTCTCTCTCATCATTCAACATCCTGAGTAAATCACATCTCAGGTGGTGCCAAGCCCTGCCTGCCTTTGATATCCAATCTCAAAATACTTCCTCCATTGCCTTTCGACTCACCTACCTACTGACGGCCTGGGTCCCAAAATCCCTGTTTTAGAAAGCTTGGGGATTATATTCCCTTTCGATAAAATGAACAGCTCACAAAAACAGCTTCTATTTTGTTTGGTTTTCACCCAACCGCACTTATATTTCCAGCGCACATGTACCGGCCCTGCCTGGAATGCATGTCCCAGATTGTTCCGTCTATCTAGGTACCAAGTCTGCTCCCAGCAACGGAAAGTACAGCTAAACCTTCAGAGGGAAGACCACACTGGCCTCGGCACTCACACATGTGGCTCCTAGGAACACTTTGATATTTCTGTGGTCCAACAGTCGGAGATGTCATTCCTTAGTCAAAATGAGAAATCGACATTTTCCAAAGCAGAAAACAAACAAACAAACAAAAACAAACTACAGAATACCATTTCCAAGCGTCAGTGACCCATCCCATAGTTTGCAATGGATGGATCAGATTAAGCCGAAATCGAGCCCTACAATCCATCAGCACACACTGATTCTATTATTTCTAGCCAGCTGTGTGATCCTGCAGAATCACTTAACCTCTCTGGGCCTCAACTGCTTCATCGGTAAAACGTAGAGCATACAAAGGCACTTTCTTGCACTAGTGTTCTATGGGTCTAGGAAATAACAATGCAGTTAGAAGATGCTGCAGTCCTAAACTAATGTCTGCAAGACTTGCAAGAGCGAAACTCTGACTAAAGACCATGAAATGAGGGGGAACCATTAAAAAGACCTCTAAGGCCCCCTTCCACATTTTGATTCTGACTCCAAGAGAGTGAGGCGTGACCAGGCAATCGGTCATAAAACATGAGCGGGTCTCACAGCTCTAATGCGCTTCCAATGGCCAATTCTGCTCTCCTAGAATAATTCTTCATTACATTTCAAGGCTGTGAGAATGGCTTCACTGCAACAGCAGAATGACTGTCTCTACGTTCAAGAGCCACTTCTCCTTTTATTGGCAACTGGTCCCCCTTAAAGAGATCCAGCCTCAGGTTCCTGATTTCTCCAAGCCAGCAATGCCCCACGCAGTAAGGACAGTTAAGAAAGCCACACCTACCCTCAGCCACTGCTTCTCCGTGAGGGCGTCGCTGTAGTCCACGTCCCGGCGCTGGCGAGAACCCCTACCGAAAATTTTCTCCTCCTCTTCTTCACACGTCAGCCTCTCTACCTCCGCGTCATCTTTAATAATCCAGGAGGGCAGCTCATCTTCCTCCATCAAGCGAGGCTTGCGTTTCGGATTCCGGGCATCCTCCCTCCGCCGGTCCATGTCCATTCGCTGGAGGGATGAACAAAAGTTTCACCAAAGGGAAAGGGGATTCTGTCCAGTGCAGACTTGACAGCACATAAGACTTTCACAAGTTACCTCCTACGGCTGCAAGGTCCCTCTCAGCTGCTCCCATGAAGCCTCCGTATCCTGGCTGATTTGTTCTAGCTCATCCCTAAAGCAAAAAAAAATCTCTTCCCTTTCCCTGTACCCATCTTCGAAATTTAGTTATGCATTTAAAAAGATACTCTTTAAAAAATTCCTTTTCTTAGTCTATGTGGGTGCAAAAGCTTCCCCTTAAGTAATAGTGAGAAAATTCAAATTGGGGATGTATTTCAAATATATGAGCCCTGGTGATACAAGCCATTGCTGCACTGGCATAAAAGTATTTTTCAAGCATATAAAAGAGAAAGTTCATTAAGAAAATTTCCTTTACCTCAACAGGGCTCATACTTTAAATTAAACAATCAGAAAAAAAAAAAAAAATCAGCCACCCAAGCGTCACCAGAGTAGCCACCCTCGCTCGGCTAGACGCAGACATGGAGGCACATAACTGGTTTATTCGTCAATCGCCCGCAAGTGTATTGAATTTTCAGTGCACCGCGGGCTCGGTGAGAGGAATGTCCCTCAATTCTCTAGCTTTTAAAAAGCTTAGCTCTTACGAAAATATTATGTCACAGAGACAGACCTAAAAGGTAATCTCATCTCAGCTGATATGAGTGAGATGGCTTCCTTTCACAGCCTTCAAAATTTCTATTTTCCTGCTTTCTTTTCTTAAAAACCCAGTGCACTAGTAAATAAATTAAGTGACAGATACTTGGCTTTATCTTAAAACTAAAGGATCTGACAGCTAAAAAAAGCAAACAAAACGTCCACTGCATTGCTATGTACATTAGTTATAGATATACATATATACATCACTAGCTAGACCAGTTCTACAATGAATAGACCATTAACCATTAAATGATTTACCTTTTCCCTCTTTCTTCCTGCAGGTTCTACTGTACTGAAACAGAGATTCAATATAATTTTTTCTCAAGAGCTAAAACTGCTAATAAAATGTAAATGAAATTTCTATTCAAATCCGTATTTGACCTCTAGAATCTACTTAAAAAGTAAAGTTCAAAGTTCCTTAAACTCTGCTTAAACATTTTTGGAAATCATTATATTCCCCAGATGGGGTAGGCTTGGAGCATGGTGGAGTCCCATTGGTAGATAAATGTGGCCATGCTGTTCCGTCATGTGCTATAGTTAGCTGGAGAGGCTGTTCTTAATCCTGCCTTCTAATGCTCTGGTGTCAGAAATGGGATCCAGCCTTCATAATTAGCACACAGAGGATGCCTTGTTAACAGTGCCATCTAAGATAAACAACAAGTTTATACTGTACAGCACAGGGAACCATATTCAGTATCTTGTGGTGACCTATAATGAAAAAGAATATGACAACTAATATATGTATGTATATGACTGAACTATATGCTGTGCACCAGAAATTGACACAACATTGTAAACTGACTCTACTTCAATAAAAACAAACAAAAAACAGTGCAATCTAAAGGGGGACTTCTCACGATCATCTCCTAATACGTATTAGACAGCTAATAAAAACAATCATTTTATGTTAATGCACTACAGTGAGGTGACAGAATATTGCCACTTCAATTTTTAGTTATATTTATTACAATTTCCTATATCAAGACCTGTAAAATGACTTACGACATGCATTAGTCCACAAGTGAGGAACTGAGGAAATAAAACTCTTTGATTATGAAAGAAAATAAACTGCCCTTGCTTTTTTTTTTTTTCTTTCTTTTAGGAAGGGTTGATGCAATTCTCAATGAGTTTAAAGTTCTGATGATATTATCTCTTCCCAGAGATTTTTACTTGAACACATGTACCAAATCTGAAGATGACATTCAAGTAAGTCTAACTGACTATTCAGATACTAAATGAACATGTTTGTCTTAAGGGCCAGTAATCTTATGCTAACAAGTACAATCATTTTTAAAAGCGCGTGTTGTCTCTGTAGAAAACAGAGCAGCTAAAAGCTTCATGTTTGTATGTCAGCAAAAGATACGTATCCTCACCCGTCAAAGATCCTTTTAAGTAAAACTCATAGATAATCAGTATAAGAGATAATTTCCAAAGTCACATTTTTAAAAGGAGAAAACAAGAAAAAGGTACAAAAGAAAGGTTATACTTTCAAGAGACTATCTGCTTAATGTGTGTTATTTAACTATAGTGTCTATGATATAAAATCAAATAATACATGTGTTTTAATTTTATATGGAGAACTAACCTTTTTTTTTTTAATAACAGTGGATCAAGAGTTTAAATATTTGGATTCCAAATCTAGCTCACATTCCATTCTTGTTTCTCACTCAAGTTTTTAATCTGAGTGAACTGGCAAGGATTCAATTTGATTCCCTGCCCCCTGGTGGAAGTGCTAATGAATAGTGAAATGGCCAAAGGCTGTTAGCTGATTGGAAGATTTTTAAAAACCAACACAAACCAAACCACACCAAACATCTGCACCATCCAAAAATGAGAAGTCAACCTTTAAGAAACAAGACCAACATTCACAAAATCAAAATACCTCCAGAGAAATATTCCTTAACCAGCTTCGCCTGTTCCAAGCCTGTTCTTTGCATGATAAGATATTCCCAAATTAAAGGAAGGCTGTGCCTTGGCCAGATTCTCCATTTTTCCCTCCTCTGAGGCGTTCCATGTCTACAAATACCCAGCCCAAAAGTAAGAGAAGAGAAGTACTCTTTTCTGCTTATTTCGAGGCTGCTGACTGAAATTTCCATCTCTGGGCCTCATCTAATTTGTATAACGGCAGGCAGTTTATCTTCTTAGGGTCTCAAGAGACGCTGAGGCTTTAGCAGGGCCGAATTACTGCCCATCAGTGAGCAGCCAGGGGAGCTGAGGGCCTCCTGCCCCGGGGTCCCCAGGGATCTACATTTTAGTAAGTTCCTCAAGGAGAGAAAAGACATCTATTTACTACATGTATCTCTGATCTCCCCCAAATAGAGAACAATCTATAAGGGCGGTGATCAGAAGCATGAGTCAAGACATTTAGGTTTTCTGAACACTATGTTGACCCTGCCGGTAAAGTTTTTTCTGCATCATTTCTCTACAAAATGGCCTTACCCGGGTAGGATGATTCCTTTAGGAGGGGAAAAAAATTGCACATCCCAAGGTAGGAGTTACTCCCATGGCGATCTAAAAGTTTCCTGAGAAGGAATTAAATGTCCTTTATCCTGAATCATTGTGTGTGAACACAGTCATTGTTCCCAAGACAAAAATCACAAAATCACAAAAATAACGTAAGCCTCCACACAGCTGGGGCTCCCTTCCCAGACTGTCTAGGCTAAAAAGGTGGAAATTGCAAATCCTGTGGGTCATATTTGGCCCAGAGCCATATTTTGTTTGGCTGGAAGTGTTAAATAATCATAAAAAACTGAATTTAGTTGCAAACATTTTGAAATCCAGAGATTGATTATAAAAACCTGGCTTTCTAGCTTCTCTTGAAAATTTGGAATTTCTGGCTACATGGGGCTTGTAACTCTGTCCCCCTCTCCTCACTGACCGCCCCCCACCCACCCCTGTCCACCTGCTTCACTCATGCAAATTACTTGTTTGAGACCTGGGGGCATTCAAATTTGGAGCCTCTGATTTGGGGGCTTTCGTGGCATCTGACCACCAGAGTGAGTTACAGCTTACCCCTGATTCACTCACTTCACAATCAGGCTGAATGCTTGAAAGACCATAATGATAGAAGGTACTCAGGGGAGCCCTGCAACTTGATACATCCTGAATCTTGCTGACATTCTCGTGAGGCCTGAAGTTTTGCAAACGCCACCATTCACTCAGAAAATATTTATTAAGCAACTACTGTGTGCCAGAAACTGTTCTGAGCATTGAGGATACAGAGGTAAATAAAAGAGCTATGGGGGCAGCAGGGTATAGCTCAATGGTAGAGTGTGTCTTTAGCACGCACGAGGTCCTGGGTTCAATCCCTGGTATCTCCATTAAAAGAAATAAATAAAAATAAACCTAATTACCTCCTCCTCCTATAAAAACATACATACACACGTACTTAAAGAGCTACAGCAAACGCCTTAAGAACACAGTCAAACACGACTTCTGAGGGCCCCCCTCACTAGCCAAGGGGCTTGCTCCCCTCCATTCCAACCTTATGGCCTTGTGGCAGGCCACACACACTAAAACAAATTCGGGTTTCAGCAAAATCACAGATGACTGTTTGTCCTGGAACGTCAAGGCTGAAACCAAGAACGCTGCATCCTCAAATGTCAAGGATCTTTCGCATCTACTCTGTACCAGTGAAATCCAACCCATTTTGATCTTTAAGTGAAGGCAAGGCCGTGCTGCACATCTGGAAGGCTGCTTTAGCAGATGCTCGTCAGTACTGAGAAGGGGCGGGACTAGGTCACCCTAGTGGCTGTCTGCCCATCCCCACACAGAGCGTATTGGTTCTGATCTCTAAGGAGACAGCTCGCGAACGGCTGTGAACTCTGCCTGCAGGAGCAGGGCAGGTTTCCTCCAGGACGCTGGCCAGGGATTCAGAATGAGCTGGAAGCGGGGGTGTGTCTGTGCTAAGCCGGAGACCACGTGGCCTGACCTGAGGGCGCAGCTGCTCCCCAGCCCTGGCCAAGCGCTTCCATATAGAGATGTGGGCCTGGTATTCTTGCCCAAGCTCATTTTTCAAGAGAAGCCAGAAATCAGGATTCTTTTAACATTGGCAGCAGATTCAAAATTTTAAAAAAACATGGCATGGGCCAAATAAAATATGTTGGCAGGCTAAATCCGGCCAGTTTGCAGCCTCTGAACTGAAGGCAAGACCCAGGCTTCACAAATGAAATTCTGCCAGGGCATGCAGGCCCCAGACATCTCGCATTTAGTAGGAAAAGGGGGCAGAGGAATGAGGCATTTCTTTCTGTGATTTTCTGTAACATTACCATAAAAAGATCAAATTCCTCCTCTCGTCGGGCAATCATTTGGTTCAGAGTCTCATCGTCTGGTACTTCATCTTCTTCCTGAGATTAAAAAGAGAAGGATTTAACAGGCTTCCCGAGACAGGCTGGACAACTAGGGTGAGGTACAAATGAGTAAGTCAATCTGTCCTCCAGATCACAGGGATCCTATTTCTCAAGCCAGAAAGGAACAGAAGGTCACTGGGTATAGTACTTGACATTATTATTTTACAAGCAATTCAAACCATCTTCCCAGAGCAAAATCTGTTTAGAGTAGAAATGTGATGCACTGTAAGAAATACTAGTTCTCTTTGGTGGTGTGTATCTTGATTCTCTTACTTTTAAAACAAGTTACTTAATGTCTCTGCACCTCAGTGACCTCATCTGTAAAATGGGTGACATTTACTCCCCAGAAAAGATATAGGATTTAAATAAGGAATTCACCATGAGAAAGGGCCTAACATTAATTCCTTTAATTCTATTAACCTTATCTCCAATATATTTATTTTTAAAGCCTTACAAAGAACATGAGAATGTGAAACTTGGTGACTGGGCACAGAGTAAGACCATAAAGATCATAAATATATGTGTCAAATACATAGTCTTTAAAATATGTTTAATTAGGGTATTTCATTGGTCACTATTACGCTAACGTTAGAGCTGTGGATGTGACAACTCAAAAGGTATCAGTAACAAAACCTGACTTAATGAAAACAGTTTAAATGAAGTACAGACAGCAACCACATAAGGCTTAACATTTTCATTTTTATTAGACCAAGGCACATCTCCGAATTCCTCAGAAACCAACAGTTCTCAAATTTTAAAGAAATGTTATGCTCTGATTTTCACACTTGAAAAAAATAATCTGAAAAGTTGGGCAGCTACTACAGAACTTACCTTCCAAAACTATTTTTATCATACGTTGTGCGAGCTTGTTAAAAATCAAACGGGGAGTTTCAGTGTATCAGCAGAGGGAAGAAAGGAAAGCCTAGAATTTCCAACATCCAACTGCCCAAATCATACATTCAAAACAAGGCAACTTGTTCTAGAAAGAGTATGAGTGTGTGAGCAGCTTAAATGAGATGCCTCTGTCAGTTCCCAAGATAACGTCTTGCAAACGGTGTTAGAAATGAAGCATTTCATATGTATGTATACAGTATGACTAAACTATTACGCTGTACACCAGAAATTGACACAACATTGTAAACTGACTATATTTCAGTAAAATAAGAAAAAAAAAAGAAATGAAGCAATTCAATGAAGTAAAAACTGATGACTCAAGATAATAATTATTTGTGAAAAACCTTCTATATGAGTTCATCTCCAGACTGAAGGCAATTTGTCTCAATATCATATTTCATCTAACAAAGACAGAGACTAGCTGGGACTGGGCTGAGACTTCAGGGTACAAGGAACCTGGTTAAGGTGTCCTCTGGTGGAAGGATGTCCTGCTTAGCCCACCTTATTGCTAGGACCACATGTTACCCCTTCATCGCCTATACAGTGGTGGGGTTGGACTCCCCCGAAGCCTAAGATGAAAAGATTCTCTTGTAAACTGGCAAGAAGCCTGCCCACAGTGGCCTGGCCTTCACAGAGAACAAGCTGGCTGGGAAGTGGGCAATAAGCCTTCCTGGCTTCTTTGTGCCCTCGTGTCCCACGGTCCATCAACCACAGTGATGGCTGCCTCAGATATTCAGGACCTGAGCCCTTGACTGCAGGCTACTGGCCTCCCCAGACATCTTTACATCAGGACACAGGCCATCCAGAAAATGGTAACATCTGTCTGCTACTGATAGCCTGGAAGAGGTGTGGAGGCCAGCAAGGCTGCTCACGGCCAGAAGCAACTGGCACCAGATTCCACTGCAGGCCCCACCTGGTGGCCCTCGGGGTTAGCAGACCCTTGTTCCTGTCCAAAATGTCCGTAAGACATTCGGTCCATGCCAAAAGATTCTTGAAATTTGGTCCTACCCAAAATGTCTGCGATCATATTTGGTCCATGCCAAGTGGTTTTGGAGAGGACCAAATATCAAGGACATCTTGGTGTGGACCCAATGTCTTAGGGGTCAAATGTGTTACAGATGCTCTGGATAGGACCAAATGTCCTGCAAGGGCCTTCAGGACTCGGAGAGATCAATATCTCCCTGAGGCTTTGGAAGGCTGGAAAGCTCCAGGCAATCCTACATGCCATCCAAAACAGGTCAGGTACTGTTCTCACAGAGCCTATACAAAACAAAACAAGCCAAAATGTCATGGAGACTCCTGGCTGAGAACCAGTTCTGCCCACACCTGCTGTGTAACAGTATATATCACTCACCCTATTATTTTATTTTTAAAATTTCCATGTGTGTGAAACAACAACAATAAAAAAAAAATCACCGGACAATCTGACTTTAAATCAGTATCAAATATTCAATTGCTAGAATCAGATATGGCCAAATATTTGAGATCGAAATTTTTAAAATATGTGTGAAGGTATGAATATATGTGCATATGCATTTTTCATCATTTTAATGAAACCTAATAGATAACTAATCAAATATATAAGACCGACAAGCCAGGAGGCATAACAGAAAAGGGCTCTTCAGTTGGGAAAAAGATTCATTTCAGGATTCCTTTAAATATCAAGATCTACTTCACATTCAGACTCATTTCAGAAAAAAAAAAAGTACATGAGACTTATTTTCAAAGAATTTGGTTTATAATTTATAGGAAATTTCAAAAACATCCTGCTTAAGGCAAAATCAAACTACGGCTGACCCTTGAACATCCAGGTGTTAATCCTTGTATATCGTATATCTCACAGTTGGACTCCTTTATCTGTAATTCCTCTACATCCGCAGATTCAACCAACCTTGGACGCTGCAGTACTGTACTATTTACTGCTGAAAAACAGCCGTGAATGTATGGACTCACACGGTTCAAACTGTGTTGTTTAGGGGTCAACTGTATATCTAATATATGCAATGAAAACAGTATTCCACACGAACATGTCAGACAAACCCACTGTTCCATTTACAAACATGGGCACACCAAACCAGGTCCGTCCACCCAGAGCCAATTTTTTGATAAGGACTGGCACTGGTATATTGCACAGTTTTCTAGACTATGTTAAGAACCATATCTTTTCATCTATTTCATATCTATTTGGGGATACAAATTTAGTATAGAGTTACTAAGATCAGCAATCTAAAAAAAAACAACTTCCCAAAGATCCCCTAAGAGAAATATAATCAATGCATTGTCTGAACAATGTTGGTAAGTAAAAAGAGATTTTTTTTTTAGCTAGGGATTTTCTCAGCCTTTGGTCAGCTCTTACAGGAGAATTTGGAGTGGAGGTCAAGGTCACTCTTTTCCAGTAAAAGTATGACTCAAAGAGCTGAAGACCGCTGTGAGGGCTTATCCTACAAACATACTGAAGTACTGTGATCCCTGATCAAAAAGCAAGAGAGACAGAGGGCTCTGAAGGATGGAGAAAGAAAAGGCAAGGAGGGACCCTTCCAGCTTTGTCTTGTCTCATCTAGCAATTCTGTCCCTGCAAGTGGCCTTCCTGCGGTTCTGCCGATGCCCTGCAGAGGGCAGCACTCACAGTACAATCAAGCATATGGGCTGCACCTCCTGGGGAAGCATCTGAAAGCCAACTCTTCAGGTCCCTCTCACAACTGGATTTTAAGACCCTCGTTTGGGTAATTTTCACAGGCTTCCTGTGCTTGGACTATAAGAGAGCAGCTAATTTACTCACTTTAATTCACACCAGCCCAGGAAATTCTTTAAAGAACAAAGATGTCCCCAATCCCTGTGACTCCGGCTCACTGTCGGGCCTCGCAGGCTGGGCTGTCTAGCATACCTCGTTTTCCTCCTCGTGCTCCAGGATGGCCTGCAGGAACGCCCTCCGCTCGTGGCTTGAAGACTTCTGATCAAACATGCCCGCCTGGATCACTTTCTGATCCACGTTCAGCTTGTACTTCGCGGCTGCGAGGATCTTCTCCTCCACACTGTTCACGGTGCAGAGTCTCAGCACCCGGACCTCGTTCTGCTGGCCGATGCGGTGAGCGCGGTCCTGGGCCTGCAGGTCCTGTGGGAGGGAACACACACGCTTGAAGGCGGTTGGGCCTGGGTTAGCCTAGCAGAGCCATTGCCTACCCGAGAGGGGACCGAGGAAGCATTACTCAACCCAACTTTACTAGTGTGAGACTCTGTCTACATTTGAAAAATATGCAAGCTACCTTCTTTGGAAAAATTCAAGGACATCCTAATTGTAGGAACCTGGGTTCCAATTAGCCAAGCCAACTGAAATACACCTCAGGTTTTGAAATTCAGGTCTCAAGATTTTTTCTTTTTTTTTTTTTTTTTAAATCTGTCCCTAGGTTCACCATCAGAATTGCCCCTGACTGAAAATAAATAAATAAATAAATAGAAATGAATCTGAGGTCAGAATTGTCACTTGGATAATAACTTATAGCTAACCTTACGTTGTAAGGTTAGCGGAAGGTGTTGAAAGATGATTTTTCAGACACCGCTGATTTATACACACATAAATTATACACTGCTCATACAATGATTTTCCATGTAGCAAATTTCTTGGGATCTAATTCCATCAAAGACTCAATCTTTCGTTTGGAGAATGAAAAAGATTGCCAGTGTAGTAGTAAACTGGTCAACTTTTGGGGGACAGAAGTTTGGCAGTATGTATCAAAAGTGTTAAAATTGGGTATGGCCTCTGACTCAGAAATTTCACTTCTGGGTGTGTATCCTAAGGCAACACCATAGACATGCACAAAGGTTTACAATAAGGCTGCACCTCTCAGCATTACGTATCATTTACCATTTTTTTTTAAAAGCAGAATTAAGTAAGCATTCAACCGTAACAGCTTGGTTAAATAAATTACAGTCTTCTGCTCTATGCGTGTACCAACACAGTACATTTATGATACTGCATAAGACTTAATGACACAAAGCTATAGAAAGTGAAAACTACAAGTTATATATGAGTACGTACATTATGATCTTGTATGCATATATTTATCTACCTCAGAAAAAAGGCAGGAAGGACAAATACCAAGAAGCCAATGTTTTTATCCCCAGGTAATAAGATTATAGGTGTTATTAAATTTTCTTCATTTAACTTTCATGTGGTTTGGTAACTTTTTTTCTGCTCTGAATATATATTACTCTTTTAATAAAAAAATCAGGTTTTAATGAAATCTTTCAATAAAAAGCTCCATAAGCTATGAAGCAGAATTAAGTAGTTTTAAGGCTATGCAATAAAAACATCTTGGTGTGTCACTTTTGTTCATTCTGGTCCAGGTGATGGTCTCTGGATCAGCGCTAAGTAGGTGTTCCCATGCGTCCTCCATCAGACCCGTACACATTTGGAGAGCGAAGCTCTGCCCCTGCATCCGGCACCGCTGGCAGCCTACCCTGCACAGAGCTGGTGCTCCACAGCCGCAAGCCCGTGTCTTGACCAGCTGAGTTTCCCAGTCACCCAGGCTGCACAGGGACACAACAGGCCCAGTCTGCCCACGAGACCTGTCTCTGTGGCAGAGACCTCTACGATTAAATGACTAATTAGGCAAAAGTTTCTCCTCAGAAGATACTTGAATAAGTGATCATAAATATGGGAGAGCTAAACCGTGAACACAGCTGGGACTCATCCAAATTAGATTATTTTCCGAAGAGAAGAAAGTGAGCTGAATAATTAAAAATCCAAAGGAGCGGGCGTGGAGGGGAGAAACCTTAAATTTCATTGCCAAGGCCTGAGTTCAGTCGTCTCTCTCAGCTCGTCTTCACCAGAGTGGCTAAGCAGCAGCCAGGCTGGCAAGGTCTGTGCCATCACGTCTTGATCATTTCCTAGAACAGGCGTCACGCACCGTCTCCATGGTGGGCCTGTGGTGACTATTCTGGGCTGTCTGGGCCACTGAGCAACTGCTCTTACCAAAAGGCTGGTACTCACTTTTTTTTTTTCTTATTCAATTTTACATTTTACACTTAAAAATATGAGAACCGTTCTTGGCTTGCAAGCGGTATAAAGTCAGGCGGCGGGCCAGACTCAGCTGTGGGTCGTAGTTGCTAGGACCCCTGTCCTTAGAAGATGCTGACAAACCACGCAACACTAGGCGCGGCAGCAGAATAAGACACACGAGGAGGCGCAGGGCCTGGACCAGCTACGAACAGGTGACAAGTTCTGGGGCTCCTGGGAACTTGCTGCAATCAGTTTTTGTGGTCTTTTTTTGGAGGTGATGGTGGTGGTGTTTCTTTTGGTGTGTTTATTAAGACGATCTATCTAATTGGAGAAGAGCAAAAATTACTGTTTCTAGGCTGAAGTTTACGCAAGGTAAGCCTGTGGGCCCCTAAGCCAGACATGGGGGAGAGGGAGGAATTATGACACAGAAATAAGTGCAGTCATCAGTGAGTGGATTATTCGGCGTTTCTGAGGTCTGAAACCTCATCACACTGATTGGGGGTGGGGGGTGGTGGTTAAATCTGAAGATAAGAGCGCAGCCTGAGAAAAGGGCCTCTGAGGGGTAACTGGGTGGCTGATCGTTCTGTAACAACAACACAGCTCCAGCTCCACGGGTTAAAATAACTAAAATAAATAAAAGTACCAATGCGTGTTTCTCGTAACAGTCTGGAAATCAGAGTCCTGGTAACACTGATGGGTTTTAGTGCTGATTCCACGTTCATACGTGCTATCTTTGCCCTTAGCGATGGCCTCCAATTAGCAACTTTAAGCCCTCATCTACATCAAATAAAGCTCATTATCAAATAAAACCCCATTTCATCAATACACCTTAATTTTGTTTCATTACGGAAAATTATAGAATCATAGAAAAAAATTTTTTTCAGTGCATGCTGAAACCAAAATGTTTAAAAGAACTCTGTAACTCTCATTTTGGGGGCCAGGCCACATTTATGCAGGGGTCCTAGAGCCCAAAGTTAGGATTCAAACCCGAACTCAGACAGACGTGGGTGTGACTCTTGGCTGTGCTTCTGGGCAACCTAGTACCAACAAGTTTCCTTACATGTCAGATAGTTTGAGGAGGACCTGAAATGAGGTAAGCAAAGTGTCTCATAGTATCTATTACTTAATAAAAGTTAGTTCTCCTACCTTGTAAGTGAGAAATCAGTACTCATCTGTATCACTCTTAAGATCACTGAGTTCCAAAAATGAAAAAAAAAAAAGTTTGCTCAAATTAATGGCCATGTCAAAGTGACAGACATGAAAAATCTGGCCAGTCTAGCTGACCAAATCAGGTGGAAGTAAATCCACCGATGGCAGATAGACAAGTACCTGCAGAAATATATGGCCCCGCGTGAGGAACCTGCGGTAAATCAGACCAGAGGAAATGTGGGGTTCTCTGTTTTGCTGCCTAAGTTTTAGTTCACACGCAGTTAAAAACGAGCTGTTGGGTACACATGTAACTTACTTTGATTCTAGAGTTTCACTTTTAGCTCATCATAAAAGTGTGTGTGTGTGTGTGAGCGAGAGGGAGAGACAGAGACAGAAAGAGAGAGACAGAGAGATGCGGGGATGTCCCGACATCCTTTCTCATGATAAACTAGCATTTCCAGAAACAGTGATTTCCTTGGACTCTTAGCATGACCACCGAGCCAACGAAGGGGGACAACTGAGATGCCATAGATATGTTTACCTTGGAAGATAAAATCTAGTGAACTCTCCCTTCATCTATACACAGGTTATTTTTTCTCAGTGAAGATTTAGGCAGTGGCAAGTAGAGTAATGTAAACATCCAAACACACTGAGCGTCCCGGGAGGGGAGGAATCCCATACGCCCTCCGCTAGACACGCAGCCTAGCTCAGGGCCTGAGGCAGCACAGCCCTCAGTACCCGCCTGCGAAACAGACACCGAACCACAGTGGGAAAAGGAAACCACAGGTCTCACACGTGATCACGAATTCTAGCTGTGCTGTGGAGTGCAGTGTGGGCTATAAAAATATATAAGATAAATATATAAATATTTCCTGAAGGCTTGGCACTAATATGCTTTATGCTGGTTGCCTGCAACCCTTTCCAAGGTCAGAAAATTTCAACAGTAACTCTAATGTCTTCGCCGAGAGAGGACTGGGGGGACGCGTGCAGTGGTCCAACGCTGGTGGCCGGCCAAAGGTTTGGAACCACCGGGTTATTTTTTAAATCGGCGCTCCCCAGCTGTGCGAGAACGCCTGTGCCTGGATCCTGTGGGAGCATGTACACAGAGACGTGTACGGCGTCTACACAGCTGGGCAGACTCAACGAAATTAAGGGCGGGATGGCAGGAAATGAGAAATGGGCAGGGATTTTCTTTTTGAAGTTTCCTCATAATTCAATTGTACCCCCGAACCCCCCTCCAGCTAAAAACAACTTCGGGAAGCCTCCTCCACCCCATCTTCACGGCAACCTAGTGAGACAGTACCATTCTGTGTACTTATCATCCAGGAGACTGAGGCACAGCGAGGAGCCCAGGGACAGCCAACGCAGAATTTACATTCCCACGCGAGCGCTGTGACCTTCCCTTTCAGTATTTTGAATCTACATTTGTCCCAAGATGAATCACGTCCTCAAGAATATCATTCCGCCAGTATCTTACAGGCAGGTGCCCCCACTTCCCACAGTAATTTAAGGACCCCTGCACCACAGAGGACCTATTTTATTTGTTTTGTTTTGTTTTTAAATAATCGAAGTACTCCTTTAAAAGGATAAAGTCTACGACTTACCTGCCTAAGAGAACTTAGTAGTAGATACTCCATAGAATATTTTTTATGGTAATTTTAAACAAAATGCACAGCATAAAAGACTAACGTGTATGAATGGTTTGACCTCAGGGAAGTTACTTAAAGCTTCCTGGGACTCACTTTCCCTGACTGTAAAGAGACAAACGGTAACATGAACAACCTCACGGGGCTGCTGTGCAACCTGAATGAGGCACTGCCCAAAAAGCGGCTGGCACTGAGGGAGGGTCCAACAGATGTTGGTTGTTGTTTTTATCTTGGAACATTTTTGATTTATCCTTACTTTACCAAACAGACACTGCTCAGCGGCAATCCCAGGAGCTAGGGGAGGGGGTTGGTTTAGAACGAAGCAGAAACTGAGTTTTTGGCCCTGAAATTTGAGCTCTTCAAAGGTACTTCAAAAGCATGTGTAAGACATCTCAATATCTATGCCCCGAGGGAGAGAAGAGCCGTAAGAATGTGCTAGGCTATCTCCCTTTGGAGAAACGGTCCGCTCTGCCCCGTAAACGTGCACTACAGGACCGCGAGCCCCCCAGTCCCTCCCCAGCAAGGAGGCCGGGGCGCCGAAGGCAGAGACATGCAGACCTGATGAGGATTCCAGTCGCTGTCAAAGATGACCACGGTATCAGCGGCCTGCAGGTTTAAGCCCAGGCCGCCGGCTCTGGTGCTCAGCAAGAAAATGAAGTACTGGGACCCAGGTTCGTTGAATTTCTTCAGCAAAGCAGCCCGATCTTCAGACTTGGTGGTGCCTGAGGGGATAAGAAAAATAAATTTGCCAATTAACTCCTGTCTGAAAATGGCACAGGGCTAGACAAAAAGGCCTGCTTCCTTGAGAAATACACTCAGACTCCTCTTAGTATTGGTAAGGAAATCCCCCAACGTTTCTGCACTTTGGAAAGGAATTCTGAACATTCTGCAATTAAAAAAAAAGGTAGTAAGAGACTTTTCTCAAATCAAGAAGGAATACTTTGTCTACCGCCCATTGTTCCAAAATGTTGAAAACATTCTGACTGGGCACCTGTGAAACTTCGCAAATCCTACAACATTCTTATGCTAACCTAAACTGTGGTGAAAACATTTTGTGGGTTTATTTTTATGCTTTAAAACACCAAATAATTAACACACACACACAACATACATGCCTACAAGGATTATTATAATGGCTCAGAGCTACTTTGCTGATAGGCATTGGAGTGGGGACTTCTTTATGCCAAGACAATGGAAACAGAAGGAAACAGATTTCTACTTTATTTTACCATTCAGATGGCTACTGAGCATGATCTGGGTGGCAGAGACATAAAACATGTGTGGAATATTTTTATCCTTGTTAACAAGACTTGAAGCCAAAAAAATTCAAAAAAAAAATCTCTCAGTTGGTTTTTCATGCTGACATTCTGCTCTGTTGGGTTCAAAGGACATAAACTAAAACCAAACACAGCACACGTAACACACCTACCCCCTGGTGTCTGATGAGACTCCGAAATAGCAAACAAGCAGAGAGTCCCAGACCCCAGACGATGGCACTCACACTTAGGGCACAAAGGGTCCCATAATGGCATCCCAAACCAGCCCCTCAATCACACACCACATGTTTGTAATGTATCTACCTGGCCATCTCACGAACTGCATTGTGGAAAGAGGGGGGAAAAACTACCAAATTCTATCTGAACATATTTCACCAGAAAAGTATAGCTACAGAGTTTTGAAAAAGGCCACAGGCTGTTGGGAAATATGTATGTACGTTACATGATAGTCCCTAACTGCCTGCTATACAAATATTATTTCTACATGGTATTCTTTTTTTAAGGATGAAAATATACTAGCAATTTATTTCAGAGGATTAAAACATTTAAGTGACTACAGCTAATGGAATCAAGTTACTGTCGGGGTTCAGGTTCCCAAACACTTGGGGGATCTGTCTTTCATATTAACAAAAATAATAAGTTCCCTCTTGAGGAGGGAAAAAGAAAACTTCAGAATACAGCAAATGGGAATCAGAAACAAGAGGATTTGGGATTTCTCCTTGTTCGTGTTCTTTAGAGCTCGTTCTACTTTCCAAATCAGATTTCAGGGTTAGCAAAACCTGGTCAAATCCTACAATGATGAACTTTAAGAAGTTAGCTTTTGGGGGAGGGACACAAAATATGTTTTGTTAAATGAGGTTTCAAACACGTGGTACCCTTTTTTCTGGGGTTTTCAGAATTGGCTTTCTGAGATCACGGTGCACTATCTGTTCACAATGCTTGTGGAAGACCCGTTCCGTCCTATTGTGAGCCCTTTTTGCTACACCATCTGTCCAGGTGCAGTGATTTTGTGATTACTGGTTCACATTTTATCCTCCGCCTTAAACTAAAGGACAAGCCACAGAAACCTCAAAAAAAAAAAAAAAAAAAAAAGAAGAAGAAGAAAAAGAAAAAGACTTCTAAAATGGGGAAAGAAGTTCCCAGAGAAAATGGTAGTCAGCCCTTTATATCTACAGGTTGTCCATCTAGGGATTCAATCAACAGTGGATCAAAAGTATTTGGAAAAAAAAATTCCAAAAAGCATAATTGGACTTTGCTGAGCACAGGCAACTATTCACAGAGCACTTGCATTGTATTAAGTATCGTAAGTGATCTAGAGACGACGGAAAGTGTATGGGAGGATGTGCACAGGTTACATGCAAATACAACACTGCTTTACATCAGGGACTCGAGCATCTGTGGAGTCTGTCTGGTACTTGTGGGGGTCTTGGAATCAATCCCCCTCTTGGATACCAAGTGACAAGGGGCCTACTACATCTGTTTTCTGGCATCAGGGTACAAAAGCTATGCATCTATATACTATGAGGATAGAAGTTCACTTTTAATCCACTGAATGGAAAAATAATCACTTAACCATCACATGCATTAAGATACAAATAAAACTAATTAGTGGATATGCCTACTTGCGGTGAAATAACCCTAAATGCGAAATAAAGCACTGGAGGAAAAAAAAAAAAAAAAAAACAAAGAAACAAACGGAAACAAAATTATCCGGTCAAAGGCGTTTTCAGGCCTTATGCTAGATACGGCAAGGAGACCGACTGACCACGTATCTGGTGTGTATTTAAACTGTATACATAGCTTGCAACTTGACAAATTATAAAGCTAGAGGGGAAAAATATGATGAAATCACTTTCCACACAAAGCTATGGTCTTTCTTATTACAAGGTTCAGAATTTGCTGGATTAACTATTTCCATTAGTCAAAGGCCCCCTAGCCAAGATCTTTGCTGATCACCAGCAATCTTTGGAATACTGCTCAGGGAGGTTCAAACTACCGTGTCAGGCTTTACCCCTAGGAAAATAAACGCTATCCGTAGGTGGCACAGGATTTCAAGTGTATGGAGTCCATGTTCTTTTCGACTTTGATTGAGAACATGACCCAGAGTACAATTAATAATAAGGGCAATTGTGTTGAAAATTGCAGAATTTGCCGGAAGGAACACACGGCCAGGCTTTCACGATGACTCATTTCAACTTCGCTTCAGCTGCTTTTGGAAAACGTCGTCTCCTGGGATGTAACTTCACCACTTGCTCTCACTCAGAAGTCATTTCCAGTGAAAACAAAGACTATAATGGAATAGTAGTTAAATCTATTCATGCAACCATAATCTTTGCAGAAAAAAATCTACTTAGCTGTCATCAAATTTTTTTTTCCCCCGAGGTCGAAAATCTGGGACATCAAATTCAGCAGTGAAAAATCTGAAGTCTTTGGAACAGCTGGGTTAAGGGGGGTATGTCCAGGGGGCAGTACAGTTGGACGTGCGTGTGCTGATTTATCCACTGGTATTTGCCCATCACTTCTTCCTAGCTCCAGGATAAACGGCTGCTGCTTCCTTCAGGTAGAGGACCCTGCAACCTTCTCAGTGCCGTTGGTGTCACCTAATGGAACTTGCTTTCTTGCCTCCTCCAATCTAACAGGAAGGCCTTGGATGGTGGGAAGGGCTCATTCTCCTGAAATGGTTATTTTCAATTAATCAATTTTAAAATGTTGAAATAAGTTCAAAATTATTCTTAAAATGCTGCCCCTAGGGAAGCAGCCTGCATTTTCAGAGATGGGATATACCTGGCTGGATCTGCTAAAACTGATCTAACCTGATCTGGAGTCAGATCTAAGGTAGGACCTGGTTTCACCATTTGCTTCATGTGTAACCTCTGGCACATGAACTCATCTCTCTAAACCTTTGTTTTCTCACCTGTTAAGTGCGGATCGTGTTCCTACCTTGGTAAAAGGGGACAAGAGGAGCTTGCTTGTGTGTTGAGAAAATTAAATTAATAACGTACGTGCAGTGCTTGGCCTGGAATCCGGCACGTAGCAGGCATTCCACAAACGCTAGCTTTTATGACTATTGTGATTAAGAACAGTAAGGACCACAACCAACGGGCTACTAAAGGTACTCACTCTCTCAAGCTGGCGAGAAAACATCAGAGTTTTGTTTCAAGGAAATCACTTCTTGCCAGTTTCAAAGACTCAAAACAGTCCAAGGCTGCAGTCCCCAGAGAGCTGAGATTCCCACAAGAAATGCCACAAAGCAGTGAACGGCAGTTCAGCAGGACACCTGTGGGGGCCGATATGTGCAGGGGAAAACAGAGCCCTCACCCGAGCGGCAGTGAAGGCGGCCTTGCCTTTCAAAGGAAGGATGCTGAAGGAGGACTGACCTCTCCCCTCACAGACAAGGTGGGACCAATGGATCAGGTCAAAGGACAAGACATGGCAGATTTGCCAGAAACATACCGTGGATGGTAATAACGGCCATGAATTCAGAATTAACGTTTACTTAACCATTCATCTGTTTTAAGTGACTTTACAGGGGAGAGGTTAAAAGATTTTTTAAAAAATCAAGTCTGTCAGCAGCTATAATTCACTTAAAAGTTAATAATGCCCTTAAGAGGTAGACCCTCTGGAGAATTCACTTATAAACTCAAGTAAGACAGCATACGGCAGGTCTGAGATTGATGTGCACCCAGTTACATCCAATTCATGACAAAAGGGGGACAAAATGTTGGACTGAAAAGAAAACAAAATCTTTTAATGGAACATAAACTTTAAATGTCTGATTTAACAATGACTTGAATATTGCATTGGATGAAAACTGCTATTTATAACACACTATGCAGCATTCAACACCATTCTGGCTGTAAATTAGCTCCCACTCCTACTTACCACTCTGAAAACGTTATCCCTTGCCACAGTGTGAAAATTTTGATATCTTTAATCTCTAAAATATTAGGGCCACCATCCAAAAACAAACAGCAACTTAGGAAGTATCGCTAAGTTCATTTTTTCCTTCCTTTTACATTTTCATACTAACTTTTTTTAGGACATGGTATTTAAATTTGCCTATGTTTATGGCAAATATATTCCATAGTTTGCAAAATCCAGGAAACCATCAAGTCCTTTCTGTTAAGGTAGAATGTAGATGTGTTTTACTTAGACAAAGAGAGAAGCTTTAATGATAGAATCTTAAGTAAACTACTACAGTGTTACCAAAGAGAGGAGACATAGCCTTCATTCCCTTAAAATATGCCTTCGCAGGAAAAGCTGAAGACTTACCGAAATATTCTGTATGGTACGCAGGTAAGACAAGCCTATGGGCAAGATGGGCTTTTTAAATCTTAGTTTAGTTTAGTTTAATTGTGGTTCTTATAAATGATTCTAAGTCTACTGGTTTTGGCTTGTATGTGGGATAAAAAGCTGTGCAAATGATCTCAGCTTATTTGAAAGTGGAAGATACAGAAACCGCTATCGAGAGAAGCTGCACCCACCCTGCCAGTTAATTCTTCAACACTCTGACCCCCTCTCTGGGCTGACATGGGAGCCGAGTGCCCGTGATCCCTGCGCCCTGAGGGCGTGGCTCCCGAGCCTAACTCCTTACACACTCACCATCAAGGCGCAGGTAAAGGAAGTTCCGAAAAGCAAAGTAATCCTCCATGATGGTCATGAGAGACGTCATCTGGCAGAAAAGCAGCACGCGGTGATTAGTCGCTCTCAGTTTTGGCAGAATACGATCAAGTAGCTCAAACTTTCCTGAGGCCCGATACAGCTCGGCCCTGAACCCAGAAATGCAAAACAAGAAGACAGTATTACTGCTGTCTTCTTGAAGGATCCAGAACACCTCTGCTCTTCATATGCACCTCGTACATCGTAAACATTCAATGAACAACTGCGGAATGAATGAACGAATGGATAGCCACTCCAGAACAACTCAGGGTATTTCACGGAAAAAGAAAACGTATATCTACCAAACCCATCATATATGCTAGATATGACAGCAGATTCCAGAGAGGAAAAGAAACCTTTTCATGTTCCTAATACCTTCACTGTTTCTCTCCACTCTCTCTCCCTGTTTCTCTCCCTCTCAAACACATGCATACATGTATGTGTTGTTATTTCCTTATATCCCCACTTACTCAGTGTATAAAACGATTAATTTAGGGCACATAAGACTCATTCAAATACCCTCTGAGCGAGTGCACCGAGCACATGCTGGGCGTGTATATAAGCAGAACAGAACCCCTGCCTCCAAAGGGGTAATTAACAACTTGTGATAAGTATGACAAAGAAAAATAGCAGGTTGTTCTGAGAACTCAGAGCAACACGTGGTATCTTCTTTAGCCGAGAACTGAGTTTGGCAAATGTTGGCCCTGGACTGCTGCCTGTTTTTGTAAATAAAGTTTTATTGGAACACAGCCACGCTCCCTCGTCTCGGCCTAGGCTGCTTTCACGCTACCATGGCCAAGCTGAGCAGGTGCAGAGACTTTCTGGCCAGCCAAGGCGAAAATATTTGAGATCTGGCCCTTTGCACACAAAAAAATTTGGCAGCTACTGGTGTAGAGTGTCAAGGGGCGACCCTGCTGCAGAGAGCGCAGTTTAGCTAAAACCTGAAATAAAGGGCAAAAGGCAGCCAGGAAAGGAGGGGCTTGAGAGTGGACAGGAAGAAATGCCAGGAAGTGGGAAAAGTATGTGCAAAGGCCCTGAGGAGTAAAAGAGGCTGGTGAGTCTGAGGAATTGAAAAAATGGTGTGTGTGGCTTAAGCACAAGTGACAGGGTGGGAGACACTGGGAGATGCCAGCAGAGACGAAGAGGGTGGAAGTGGGGACAGATCCTGGAGGGCTCTGAGCTTTAGTTCTAAACACAGTGGAAAGCCACTGATGGGTTCTAAACAGGGAGCTAATGAGAGCTGACATTTTTAAAAAAGATTACCATGTTCACTGCAAAGAATGGATTAGGGAGGGGACAGAGTCCTGGGTTACATAGAATTTCAAGTAAAAAATACGATGGTAGAGTGTTGTTGGATGGAGAAGAATGTCAATGAGCTAAAGTAGGATTTTTTTTTCCTCCATGAGAAACCACTTTTCTCTTTTATCAACAGAGATGTGTTACATTATTTAAGCTTGGTTGTAGGGTTGGGGAAACTCACCAGTGCACATGCAGTCCAGTCTGTAACACTGAAATGTATCACTGGTGGCAGATTTTATGACACATTTAACAGACACATTTTCAAGTGCATGTCTTCCCAACGTCCATCCCCTGCTCTGAGAACTGTCCTCCAAACACTCCCTGAGGCCATGTTTTCAATATGCAACCCTAGCCAACCTGACGTGAACATAGGACCCAGAGAAAAGGGAGAAAAGGAGAGACAGGAGAGCCTGATGCCATTGGCTCTGGATGGCTTCCAGTTCCCGGTTCTTAGTCCAGTGACAGTCTGCCCTTGGGACCCAAGAATGACCCCTTTATCCTAATAATAAATTCTCTCTGGTGCCAAACAAGCAAAAGAGAGACTTGCTGTTAATGCAGGGTTCTTTTCTGCTGGTGTTGCAGACATGATGCTCTTCGACGTCCAGGGCTAATGGAAAACATTTCTTACACAGACCATACTCTAACAAATTACGACAACAAATTCCTATACGTGTGTAACAGATGAGACCTTTCCTCTCATGCACGTTAATGTTAAATATCAACTTGAAATTTAATATGATAAATTCTCTTTGCACCCAAGCTACACTATTGGTTATAAGCAACAACCATTTGAAGCTCTGACGTTTTTAGAACACTAGGACACTAATAAGTCTGTTAAAGGAAATCTATGTCCTTTGAACAGCCACTTGCTCAAGGCATGTAGTAATTTATGCCAGTCAAGTAAAAAAGAATGCTGATAACAACTTCTGTATCCCCCACTGAGGAGAGAGGAGGGCTGAGGAGGCTGGCAGTATGTACATGCGCGATAAGAAGCAGTAGAGAGAAAAGTTTAGGTAGGACCAGTAAACTATTTTTTGGAAGAAAAAAAATATAAGATTTACCCATTGATGACCCCATTTGAATAGCCCAGGTGTTCAGCAAAGGATTCCTTTAAAGAAAAAAAAAAAGGAGAAAAGAATTTTAAAAAATAGATATGTAATTATTTCCTTAATGATTATTTTATAGTGAACTCATCCTATCTATTTCTAGAGCACAGTTAAACAAAATAATGAATAAGCAAGAAAATACTTGTTACAGGATGAACCAGAAACTCTGTCTTTGAATTCAGACTATAGTCCTGCCAGAAATGTATCCTATAAGTTTCTGCATTTCTAGACTCTCATACTGAGATGATCAGGTTAGTTCACTCATCAGACAGCGGTTAAGGGTTCCCTGGCCAAGAGCTGAGCGAGGGAGGTACTGGGGATCCAGAGATAAATGAAGCAGTCAGGAGCTTAGAGTCTAGACTAGAGGAAGAGCTGCACAGAAGCAAACCAAGATTAATGTGACACAGAAATCTGCTGCTGAAATACTTAACAGTAAAAGTAACAACGATTACACACGTACTACGTATTACACACCTCAGTTTAGTGAAATCCTAACGTCCCGTCCACACTGTGCTTTTCTGTATTGTCAGTAAGGCCCTAAATGCACACCACCTCTCAGGCGACCGGCTTTCGCTTTTAAAATACAGAACTTAATCACATCCTTCCCTCCTCACTGATCCTGTGGAAGAGATAGATGCCTGCTCTCCATGTGATTTTCACATTCCTACTTTATGGAAAGGGAGACCATCTGCCAAAAGGAGGGCATGTCACACCTTCACATTAGCCACCAGCTGGCTCCCTGTTCTGCTCCCCTTCCTTCCCTGATCACCGAAGCTTTCCTCCAAGGGGACCAGATCTCTCCCTCTGGGCTCTGCTCCCAAACATGCTCGTCATTTATGGTAAGGCCCAGCCCCTCAAGATGTGGCCCTGCAGCAAAATTAACACCAATGGACCAGGGCCAAAGCCCCTACCCTGACTCCAAGAACCGTGCCTGCCCTCTCTGCAGGTGGCCATTCCTTCCTTTTCTTTAGGTTCCACTCCCGTCTCTAAGATGGTTTGTGTCACTGGACGGTAACAAGGTCAGGTATCAGCAGCATTTTAAAAACACTGTTTGTATTTCTCTGGTTTGAAGATCCCTAGGGAGGCAGCGAGCCCATCTGAGCGACTGGGTTCCCGACATGATGTGGTAAGAACAAAGGACGTGCAAACAAACAAAGCGAAGACAAAAGCAAAACGCACACACCATCTCTGGTTCACCACTGCGATACCTTTGCCAATGACTGTGGGTCTCATTTCCAGGAATATGCTCCTGAAAGTTTTGCACGTTAAAAAAAAATTGCAAATCAAACCCTGTCTTTCTATTGACTGCTACTTCAAATGTAAATATGCAGGCACTGGAGGACACCTTATGTTGCTTAAACTTAGCTTCTTTGATGCCCACCCCCGAGCCCCAACTCTTCCCAGGTGCTCCTGATGGAAGCTTGAGGATGGAAGGTGTCGTCCCCTTTCCTGACGCGGCCCAGCGTGTTTCAAAGGATCCTTTTTGTCCGATAACCAAAATGAGGTACGAATGACATAATTTTCATAATTTCTAAGTCCTAAAACCCCTCTATACAGTAAGTATCTTTAAACTCTTTTTAGGAACAATAAGATGGTGGGTGACAGGTTAACCTGACATGACCCCAATCATTTTCATCATTAGACCTTTTTGTTTGGCTCCCCCAACCCAACAGCACTCCCCACAAATTGATCCCTTCCATCCCGTTTATCACATTACTGGTTTATCTGACGCTTCAAAACTTTTTCCTTCTGCCAGTCCTATAATCTATTACCATCTGATGACAGGTCAAGTCCGCTATAGCTTGGAGATGCCGAGTGACTTACACCAGGTGACAGGTAAAAGGGACCTGGGGTGTGGACGCACCACCATACACTGGATTCTCCTTCTCCTACGTGTCGAAATAAGTTTGTTGGTGGGACTTTCTTTCCTTCCTTCCTTGCTTCCTTCCTTCTTTCCACCCTTCCCTCCCTTTTACCATGTTGGTATAGCCAATTATACTTAGATCGAGGACTTTCTACTCTATAAAAGGTGCTGCCCTCAAGGAATTAAAGGCAACAGCAGTGTCAGGAGTCTTTCTAATTTCCCACCGCAGCTGGGACAGGATTCTAGGACAGGGAGAGGGTGTGCAATAAATACTCTTACCTAACAAGCACGGTTACCAAAGACAAGGGAGAAAAAAAAAGAATCTTTAAAGTCAAGAACATTTCAAAGTCCCAGTTCCAAGAATATGATCCTGAAAGATGAATTCCTAGAACCTTCTGTTTATTTTTTTTAATAAACCAGTGCAGACGTGGAGCCTGCAGTGCCCGGCCCCATGCCTCCCGCTCACCTGCAGTGGAAACAAGCACGACACTGGCAAATAACTGCCCTGGGCGCCACCCGCATCCGCAGCGACACTGAAAAGTGGAGACTACAATTGTCGCTCTGTTTCCTTCCTGCTCAAGTCAATTATTCCTACTGGGGTAAAACTCTGTCCACTTAGGAAACCCATTTCCATGTAGTGAACAGGGCAGTAAATGTCCTCGCCCCTAAAAATCGCTTCCTAGAGACCAGAGCATCAGGATAAAAGCCTGGATTTACATCGTCATGATAGAAGCCAGGAAGGAAAGATAAATCTCAGTAACAGACTAAAGTCAGTGACTTTTACAGAGAAAATCTTTCAAGAACATCCTTCTCTTCCACAGGTAAATACATTAATATTTTTCACAGCATCCTTCTGAGGAAGCTGGATGTAGTCATCATTATCTTCAATTTCAGAGCTCCTAGCATAACAAGGCAATTCACAGCACTTACCCAAACCCACATAATGAGCTGTAGCTTACAACATTTTCGCGCTACTTTAAACCTCAGGTTATAAAATTCCAGATGCTCAAGGGCGCGATGCCAATGAGAAGCCATAACTAGAAACTTCATGTTTGTTAATTCTGCTCGTCAGGCTATCAGACTGTGCTGTTTCAACTTCAACACGCATTTTAACCGTTTTATTTATTAATTTATTTAGGAAGAAATTTTTGCTTTACGTAGTATTAGGAGGACTAGTACCATCAGGATCAGGGTCACAGCAGAGAATGCAGACTCACCTCGATGTGCTGAAACATATATGGGTGATTACAGATTTTTCTCAACTGCATGATAGTGTTCATCAGTGTCTTAGCACCTCCTTTCCCCTAAGAACAAGCAGAGAGAGTCAAAACAGAAGTTATGAACTGGATCACGTATCTCCCATTTTTAAAGAGTCGGCTTCCACAGAACGAGCAAAGAGCCACAGGTCTTCTCAACAACCTCCACCTCTTGTGGTCCGAAGTTCCCGTTACTCACACATAGAAGTTTCTGAATTAGATACAACACCTTCCTTGTGACTACCTCATCCTATAAGAGAGAATTAGGTCCGGATGATGGTTTTGGGAAATAACTGTCTATTCCCTAGGCTTCTGGGAAGACAGAAGCATGAACAGATAGATGCCCAGGAAATGAAATTGGATTTTAAAACCTTCTAAAATGCTACCCCATCCTCAGGCACATATATTTTGTGCAGAATTGACCTGAGCAGAGCTAACTATTTTGGAGATACAAACACTAAAATGGTGTTTATTTCTAACTGCCCCGATGCAGTGTGCAGTTAAAGGCTAAGAGATTCCCTTCGGCAGCAACAACAGCTACAAAAAAGGCCCAGCAATTTCTCTCCACAAATCAGCAGCCGCCGCGATGCTTGCTGGGAGCGTCCGGTGTCACGGCCATAGAAGATGCACGGTGGCAGCCTGAGTAGCATCATCTTCCGCAACGCACCTTCTTATCCTTCTCAGAACCATCTGTGAGGAGGATCCCTTTGGCTTGCATGTGACGATACAGAATCTTCTGCAGAGCCGACATGTCGCACTTGATCACATATTCAACCTGGGGGAAAAGAAAAGTAAGCAGGTAAGAGCAGGAGAGAGAAGGTGCCTGTTCTAAGACTGTTGAGACAGGGCTGTTGGTGGCGCTCCTGGAACCGCGAAGCTCTCTCTCTTTCCCCTTCTCATGAAGTGCGGGGTGGGATGTGGTGGTGACGGAGGGGACTACAGCCATCCGTGCTAAAGGTACCGTTATGACAAAGGGATCTTAGAAAGGTTATACGTAATAGAGGCTATGAAACTTCTTGACTTATTCCATATTTTAGAGAGAGACAGAGACCGAGAGAGACAGAGAACTGGCTTGCAAACTGTTCAAATTCAAAGATGTTCAATACAGAGTTCTGTTTTGTTTTGTTTTTCAGTATTTCCTCTGCTTCTCAACTATACCCCCTTTCATATGAACATAATAGTTTTAGGAAAAACAGTGCCTGGCCAATAACCTATGATTTTCTTTGTAAAACATTTTTTAGATGGTCATATGTGGCTACCTCCCAATGCTGATCCTAAAAGGAGATTTAGAAGAGCCCTAGGTTGACTAAACATAATTAACCTCTGCTTTTGAAAGATGAGAGGATACTGTCCAGTGAGGATACCAGGGGAGGGAAAGGAATTAATCCACAATCAGATGCAACTTTATGACCATCTTTTTTAGAGCAAGGCCTTGTGCGTGTCCATTTGCAATCACAGGAAAACCCAATTTAAAACAGTTAAAGGGAGTTCACGTGCTGGTGGTCTCCCACACACCTGCATGCTCCTAATGCATAAGATCTGCCTTGATTATTTCCTATCATTGTTTTTCTTTATTAAAAAAATCCCCAGAATACAAATGCACAATTTTCACAATAAACGTCAAATAAATGCCTAGAAATCTGCAGAAAGTGATTAAAAACAAATCAGCAAGCTGCCTAATGTTTAACAAACTGATGAAAAATGACCAGGTTATTTTCGGCTCCGAAGGCCAGGATGAGAAGGTCACAGATGAAGAGAAGTTGAATATTCATTCAATTGTTGCTTTAGAAGGACCCTGCCAGGCCAGATGGAACCGCAATTAATAGCCTTTTGCCACCAGTTTTGATGCACCAGATCAGATTCGAGAAAGGTTGGCTCTTTTGCAGAAAAGTTAAGAAAAGCAAGCGACCTGCCATAAACTTGTTTTAGTTTTTAACAACCTTCATGGCCAGCGAGGGGAAAAAAAATCTCCAAGTTTAATGAATAAGGATGCACTTAGCACAGGCTTGGTGTTTCACATACCTGATCATGTCATATTTTTAAAGTACTTTGACTTTTTCAAGAGCTATTGGTGCTCAATGAAACGTGATCACGGTGAAGAAAAATGTTAAACTTCAGACGTTAACAAGTATAATGATAAAAATAAGATTTAAGGCGAATATTATTGAGCTCTTTCTATGGACCAGGCCCCGTGCAAACAAGCTCTATGTGCCTTTTCTCATTTTACCACACAAGAGCTGTAGGAGAGAGCCACAGTTAGTGGGGTGTGGATTTTCTAAATGAGGTACCCACGCATCAGACTGGGTTGAACTGATGCCGCTATGTAACAGTGCACTTAGCACTGAACCACACTCCACTTTCTTAAGTTCTAGGCTGGGGATGACCAAAGAGACGTTCAGGCTTCCCAGGTCCGCCCTGATGTTCACCTTCGCCTGGGCCCCCCTGCCAGCCAGCTTCCGCACACCTTCCTGAGCGTGGGAAGGACGTCTGAGGCTTCCCCGTAAGTGCGGTCAGAGATGCAGATCCACCATGAGGGACCCTCAGCCCCTTCCCGTCAGTCAGCTGCTGCTGAGAGCTGGCGGAAAGGGAGTCTGGGAAGCAGGACGCATGCATATTGAGGCCACGCAGACAGGGATGTCAAACATCCCCACAGCGGCCAGGTCAGCAGAGAGGCGAGCTCATCCCTAGAATCTGATGGCTGCTGTGACCAGTCACCCCATAATCCTTATAAACTGCAAAAGTTTGGATTTTTATATAACGGATTTTCCTAAAACAGGGCATATTTTCAACTTGCAATGTGTGTGTGTGTGTTTTTAAAAAGCCTGTCTCTATTAGCCAGTTCTAGACATAAGTAAACAAGATGAAGAAGTTTTACGGAATGAATAAATGAAGAACTTCAGTTAATTGCCTTTTATAGCTCTTCTAAAGTAACAAACGGGGGTATGGGACAAATGAAAACCTTTAACACTCCAGCTCTGCAACTTGCAGGACCACAGCTACAGTACGCTGGGAGGTTGTTCAAGGCAGTCACATGACCGCTGTGCCCATTCTCCAGCTGATTCAGTAACTCAGGTCCACGCTGAACAGAAAGAGGGTTATCCAGAGATGCCAAGACCACAGGAAGTTAAAGAAATATCAACAGCATCCAGTCTCCAAGACGCATTCACTAGCAAAATACAATACCTGAGTATTTAGGCTTTTGCTGGGATAAGCGTGGTGTAAGAACCTTGTCAATATGTAATGTTTTCAGACTGTTAATGAACAGGGGGTTATGGAACAAATCTCTCTCACAGCAAACTGATCAACTTTGCACACTATCTTGCCAACTCCCACTTAAAAATGAACAGGATGAACCAAATCTGTCCAAAAAACGGAGTTATTACACAGAAAAACACAATGATGCAAAACACACATTTCAGAATTGGCTCGTCTAAAGAGAAAAGTCACATCAAACTATCTCATACAACAAATAGTGTACAATGCCAAATGATCTATGTTTAAGAGAACAAAAGTTAGAACTCCCAATATGTGTGGTTCCAAAATACAATCAGAAACATATTAAACAAATACCCAAATCTAACCAAAAAAATGTAGAGCTAAGGGGCTCAAAAGACATTCTAAGGCACTGAAAAGTTAGTGTCCAAAAAGTAATCTGAAAAACATTTGCTGGAAATGTTCACAGGAACTTAGACGATGTGTCTGTCTGTAATTTGCAGGAACTCCATTTTTCACTTACTATCAGAACAGTGCTATCACAAGCATCAAATATTAAACAAACACATGTCCGGGAAACCTGGCAAATGTGTATGAGGCCCTTTGATAACAATGCAAGTCCCCAAGCTCATAACCTTATTTGGCTCACAAGCAGAACACTTCTATGGAGCCGGTAAGAGTGAACTCAGTGAGGTTAGTGAAAAAAGGCTAAAGTTAAAATACAAGGCTAATGGATGTAATGTTACATTAATGTAAGTTAAAACTAAATGTGGTGAGACACAATTGACTCTGGTAATTTTATAAAAGCTGCCCCCATTGCTCGCTTTTGGAAACCAAGATGAAATGCTGAAATTCCCCTTCTCTCTCTATCCTACATTCTCTACTTCTATCTAACAAAAAAAAAGTACTTCATGGTGTTTCCCAGACTCCTCGAACTGAAAATACAAGCCTGCAGTTTCAGAAACACAATTTCAGGGGCAGATAGTTCAAATACGTTGGCAGGGGAAGGAGCCACAACGGCTGAACTTGCAAAACCTACTTTTTCTGGAAGCTGGGATTCCACTTCTTTCTTCAGTCTCCTCAGTAAAAATGGTCTCAACACCTTATGCAGACGTCTGATGATCAATATAGTTTCTTCTTCATTTAAGTCCACCTACAAGAAAACCTTAGATGAATTTGATCTTTTTGTTTTTTAAAAAAGGATGTTTCATGTAATAACTCTTTGTGCTACATTTATTATTGGTTTCAATACATGATTGAAATTTTATGTGCATTAAGGCCGGGTTTATACCCGTCATGTACACATCAGAATTCTGTTCCCACCTGCCTACCAGGTGGTAATAAAACAGCCTCTAAATGGGTGTCTTTGTCTTACTGCTGAGTTCTGGGGAAAAGGGCCCAGAGCCACCAATTTTAAATCAGTAGTGTTAACAGCTCAGAATTTTATGGGATATGATTGCCATAAAGGTTGGCTGAAGACTGGGGTAGGACACGGGCAATAGGGCAACAGTGAATGTGTTTGTTCTTCCTTAAAATTGAAGCATTAAGTTAGGCTCTTAACTTCGTCTGTCTCAGATGCAGAAACGTACCAAGGGAGCAAGGCTTGAACACAAAAAGCAGAACAGGGTAGATCCAGTTTATGCTGGTGGGTTTCTAAGCCCCTCTACTTCACTCTTCCTTTGCTCAGCTCTCATCTTGTTCAAGTTCAGTCCTATTTATAAAGCCTCTGCTTTCTCTTTCACCTTCCTCTATTAGCCTCTAGGGGGCAGAGCTGGTTGACATTACTTCCTACAAATGGGCAAGCCAATGAATTACTGACAAAAGGCCACAGTACCTATAACATACCTCAGAATTAAAGGGCCAAATCGCTCCGACATAAATTTCCCTAAGGCATTTTAAGTGGCTTTTCATTCCAATAGTTAAGAAACCCCTAATCAAAAGGACAGGTACCTATTTCTTTTCTGGCAACGGCCCATGTTTCCTTCCACAAATGAGCTCTAAGAGAAGACAGTGGAAGGAATGGTAGTAAGAAATTTGAAAATGGGAACTCCAGGATTTGAGGAGTATTTATATACCCACAAAACAGGCTCACCCTAACATCTGAAAACAATGTGTAAAGAAAATTAGTGTAAATTCATTTGGTTTTACACACCAACCATTTATGTGGAAACGGTTTAAAGGGAAGTCCAAATTTATAACAAGAACTTATTTTTTCTAAGGTTTGTGTTCAGTAGGTTGAGTTGTGGTTAAATTGAGTCAACAAACATCTCTGTGTTTATACCCCGGTGGCCCAGAGCAGTTACGCATTCCACCAGTCAGGAACACCCTCTGTTGGCCTGGTTGACACACTGGCAAAAAGACAAAGGGATGATGACACACTGGCAAAAAGACGAAGGGATGATGACACCCTGGATCCTAGGGTCACAGATCCATCACTAGGTCCATTTTCTTAGGACAGAAAAATAACCCTGGAATGGGAACACATCCGTCCACTGACTGGCTTCCTAGTACTGTAAAACCACTCTCTGGGTTTTCTGTGGCTCTCCTGTTCTCAGCGTTAGCGCTTTTCATTTCATTCCACGGTCATGCAGTGGGAAAAGAAAAGTTAGACCAATACCCTCTCTCCAGTCATGGCAAACGGAGCATTAAACCACTGTTCAAATGTGCTGCAGCTCTTAAAAATTGTGGGGAGGAGGAAGTTGAGGAGGGCCCAGAGTTCTGGGAGCTTATTCTGCAGCGGGGTCCCGGTCAAGAGGATCCTTCTGGGGGCCACGTAGTGAGTGTTCAAGACCTGAGTCAGCTTGCAGTGGTGATTCTTCATTCGGTGGCCTTCGTCCACGATCATGTATTTCCACCGAATCTACAACGAAAGAGGGAGGGCCGACACGTGGTGAGCACGGGAAAACACAGCTACTTCCGACAGGCAAGTGGTGGTGCAGAAAACCAAAGAGCCCATGCCTGGTACGTGACACGGCACGGTGCGCCTTAGGATAAAAGACTCTTAACAGTCTGCTTCCCACACCTGACAGATCACGTCAAACACCGTGCAACGATGAAATCACTCTTCTGCAGAGAAGGGAACTTGGGCCCAGAATGAAATGGTGCGGCCAGGACTAGCTCCTGTGTCTCCCCATCCACTACTCCTTCTGATAACGCCGTTTGTCAGGACAGCTATCCCAGATTTAATGGCCGTGTTACCTCTGCTCATAGTAAGTACAGAATACAGCGTCCCTCTTGAAGCACAAGTTGATGACTGGCTCCTCCAAGATGGTATCAGCAGGTACCTGCAGCTTCATGCCTTTTTCTCTATTACCTGAGCTGCCTACTACCTTGGCTTGTGTTCTTTCATTATTTTTTAATTTGAACTAGTTGCTAACATTTAAAAGTTGGAATATTTCACATAAAAATCTGGACAGCTGGCTTCTTTTTAAAAAATTGTAAAATCTGGCAACCTGGATCTCTTATTTCACACATCTTACTTACCTGCCAGGTCTTGGACCCTTATTTCAAGATGTCTGACCGTGAAATGCTATACTTACTGGCAGAGAGGGCAGTGCTAACATATCATTCCTCTGTTTACGCCAAAACTTCAGAATTAAACACAATATATTCCCCCAGCATGACGATCACTTCAAAGATAAAGAATGACCAATATGACATGACCTTCCTTCCTAAGTCTACACACGGTCCCTTTCCTCTCATAGCTGACCCTGCAGCCCTCTTCAAGGTCATTGTTTCTTAAAGTGAGAACAATGAGGAATATTCCACTAAGCCTATTCATTCTCTGTAAAACAGCAGCCATGGCCAAGAAAAGCATCTGGTGCTCAGATGTCCCTGGATGCCGCTGCAAAGCTCCGAGAGAGAGGAGGGAGCCAGCAGAGCTTTCTGCAGCATCCTCGCCGCCCTCATTAGGAGCACCAGGGAAGTCAGGGGGAAGGAAAGAAGATCACCAGTCAGGCTGCGACGTTCGGGTGAAAGAAACCACCTGAGTTCTGATTCTTCCCTCCTCGACCCCCTCTAAGAAAATTGTTTAAGAATAATTAAAGTGGTACGATCAGTTGTCCCAGGCTGACCAAGAGCGTGAAAAGAGGCCAGGAGATGACAAATGCACTGAAACAAAGGGAGGGTACAGCTCAGTGGTAGAGCACATGCTCAGCATGTGTGAGGTCCTGGGTTCAATCCCCAGGACCTCCGTTTAAAAAAACTAGTAAATAAATAAACGTAATCACCCCTTCACAAAATGCATTTAAACAAACATTCTAAGTCTACTTTCCTGCCTAATTTAGCTTATGAAATAACAGACAAGGAATCAGAGGCCTAAGATTTTGCAACTGGGTCTACTGCTAATTAGGTCTTCCACTCGGGAAAAAGTCACTACCCCTTTCCAGAACTTCATTTCTCTGGCAACAAATAAAAGCGATACGTCTCGTTACCAGGCTTCTCCGATGAATTTGGAAATACATATGCAGAAGACACAATATGAATTTTTTTAAAGGGTCTCAATCGTACAGACACATTCCCACAGTTATACTGAAAACACGTCATTTCTGACACTGCCAAATTCATCTCGGAGTTTGAAGAACAGGAACACAGCATTGTTGCTGGTGCCATATTAATTACTAAACCTCCCCTGGGAACCCATCTCCTGTATGTTACTTCCTAGATGCCTGGGACCTTCCGTTCCCAGAGCAAAGGTTTAATGCAGAGATAGAACAGACCCCAGAAACAGGGATTCTGTTCAATTCTAGCCATAACTTAGTTTCAGATTATAGTGCTTTCAAAACACCACAGGATGGAAGAAATTACTAAAAGGGAAAAAAACAAGTTTTCATACGTGCTACATGACAGACAGTACTTCCATCACTCTATACGAGTGTATTAGGAGGCAAGATGATGTAAGTGGAAGAGAAATTTCTACTTTTTGGCTAAAGGACAACTTAGGACATACAAATCAGCAGACATGTAGGTGACAGGTAGAAAACAACTCTTTCCCAGTTCCCAATAAACAGTCACAGAAACAGCCCAGAGGAGTTCAAACGATAATAGCCCAATATTTCCCTGAGAAAATCCTGAAACAGGGATAGTACAAAAGCTGCCGCTTGGGTAAGTGTTCATATGGAGAAGACCATATGGACAGATGCCTACTCATCTTTGGAGAGACAAAGGCACCAGAGGAATGAAATGACGCTACTGACAATATCCCAGGGCAACAAAAACAATTATTTCTTCCACAAGCATGATGTTCTGGGCTGTTGGAGAGAAAAAGAGTTGCAGAAGGAACCCAGGTAAATTTTTTAAGAGATGTAAACTCATTAACTATGAGAGGCTAGGAAAGAATCTCTGGATCAATGACACACTAAAAGAAAAAAAAAAAAGCATGCATAAAATTAAAAACCCATGACCAAAATACATCCGACTCGTTGAAAAAAAAAGAGAGAGAGGGAGAAAGATAAGCCATCTAATGATCAAATTATACTAGTGGGTATAATTTGGGGAATACTTTACACGCCAGTGCAATGGTCCGTAATCAGAGCTAAAAGAATTTTTTTAAAAATACCTTTGCAAGGATGTGCTTGTCTTTTATAATGTACTCATAAGTAGTCAGGAGGACGTTGAATTTGCCACTCCGGAGCTGGGGGACGAGAGAGCGACGCATGGCAGGGGTGCCCTGAATGGGAAGAAAAAAATAGATGTCTCTCACGCGATGGAAGTGCATGTGCCTTGTCCCTCACTATTCATGGCTTAATGGAGCCCAGACACGTGACTAAGGACGGCACATACATGCAATTATCATACACGGTCCATTATCCGGGAAGAAAGTGCTTGGCAAAATTGCACACGCGTCTGGACACTTTTCAGACCCTTATGGAGAGGCTTTCCCGCTGAAGACCGAGGGAAGGCAGGGAGAGGAAAGGAAATTACGGTGACCTCACGGTAGCAGAGAACCCGCCGCTCTGCTGAAAGGCTCCGTTTCCGCGGGAGCGGACAGCAGGCACCTGGGGAACTGCCGAACTTTGCAGGGACAGCGGGCACGGCGGCGGCAGCACGCGGGATTGTGATATTTGTCATTTGTATTACTCTCATCAGAAACCTCGCAATATGATAATTAACAATTTTCTTCTGCATTTCACTATCTGAAAGTAATTATGGTTTATTACAGTAATCTTCTTGGGATGATTAACTCTCACTGTTTAGTACATGATGTACATGACAAAACTTTACAACCAAATACAGTTCACAGATGTGCATATGGGATGAAGAAAATAGGGTCTATTTTTCGCTTTTCCACATTTATGTATAAATACAGCATTCCAAACCTTGTAAGAAATTTTCACCACAGAAGGAGCCCATTTGTCAAATTCATATGTCCAGTTAGATAGAGTCCTATAGAACAAAAGAGACATTCGTATAAAACACAGACATTTGTATAAAAATCAGTGGTCAAAAAGATGATCTTACTTACTTTCAGGCCTCACCTTAAAAGGGGCTAGAGAATATAAAACATCTCAACTACGTATTTATTTCAAAGGTGTGGAAATAAGAGATGTTAGAAATAAACTGCCACAAAGCATGACAAATTTGTTTGTGGGTTCATAAGAAAAAAATTAAAGAATGCACAAACATAAAGGGCAAAAAAAAAAAAATCCTTAATTTTAATACTGAAAAATAGCAATTACCACAGTGATTTCGGAACTCTAGAAACAGCCATATCAAGTTCAGAGAAAAGCTGAGTCCAGAAAAACAAAGTATAAAAGCACATCAAGGTATTAAATAAATCTGTCAAGAGGGAGCGGGGGAAAAATACTGAATGCCTTTTTTTAAGATCTGAAAGCATCAATGTTATATGTGAATCAGAACATGCAAAATATAGATAAAAAAGCAAAATATATGTTCAAAATGTAGATAACAGAAAGAATGTCTAAATATCACAGATTCAAAAAATACAAATTAAAGAGGCCTGCAAATAATTCTCATTTAGACAAAATTTGAAGGAAATACTAAAACAGAGTATTTTTTCTCAAGGCCCAAGTCTGCAATCACTGTAGATCTCAGTGAACAGTACTGCAACCTCACACCCATAGCCAGAGACACCACCCTCCAGGGAGGGCGGTTTTCAACAGGTATTCCTTCTCTCAGGAGTGTCTGCTAAAGACCCACCAGGAGCCTGCAGGGGGCGAGGCACTGGGAATTTAATGGAGAACAGCGCAGATCGGTCCTTATGAAACAACAAAATCACTGCAGATAAACTGCACGAACTGAGGGCGGTTTAATGCAGAATTCACAGCAATGATTTTGACTTAGATTCCACTTTAAAAGAGACACCAAAGGACAATTTAAGAATATATAATTTTTGAATATGTGTAACCTTTGGGAAATGGAGCAAGAAAAAAAAACAAAGAAATCTTTAAAAAAAAAAATCAAAAGCTTCTGGCTTTTTCAGCCACTTTAGGGGCGACAATGAGTAAGACACACTGTGCAGTGTGCAATGCTAAGGGCTGGTCTGATCACTCCATCCTGTGCTCAACTAGCCAATCAAAGAGGCTGGGGTGGGGGCGGGGCGGGGAATGAAAACCTAACACCAGATTGCAGGCTGTCAGTGATCCCACTGCGGGCTACAATTCTGCCCTAAACAAGACACAAGGGCAAACTGTGAACAGGGCAGGCTGCCGCATAAAGACAGAGAATCGCAGAACGAAGGGCTCTACTCACGAAAGGGGCACAATGATGAGATAGGGGCCGTTGAGTCTTTTGTGCTCCATCAGGTAAGTGATGAGTGCGATGGTCTGAATGGTCTTTCCCAGCCCCATTTCATCAGCTAAGATCCCGTTCAAATTGTTATTATACAGAGAAACCATCCATTCCAGGCCCTGGAGCTGCAATGAAGAGTAATTGCTTCAATTATCCAAGATCTGCACAGGTAATTAATACTAATACAACTCAAGTGAGGCTGTGACTTCTTAACTCCGTGGTGCCGCACGTTGGATTTCCCACTGTAGGGAAGCGGGGGAAGAAGCACCAACACAAAACGAATTTCGAATACGAGCCTGTAATCATCTCTGCTGCTTGGCAGGTGCTGAGTGCTAATCAGATTTAGAAATGATGGGCTGGAGCGGACTGGGGGGATCTTAAGCAGCTTTGCTGTTCATCCCTACTTAGCATTTCACAGCGTATGACATTCTCGAATTATTATCAATGAAGAAAACCCAAACTAAAGTTCATCCCCACCACTCCAAAAGCAAAAAGCCAACGGGAGGATTAAACAAAAACAAACCAGAAGGCAGCTTTGGCATAGGGATCACAGGTCATTATAAACGGCCTTCTTGGTAACGAAGAGACTCCCCTCGGTGTGGGATCCCCTCAAGTGAGGAGGCGGAGTGACCAGGGAGCCAGGGCCACCTGCTGGACCCACAGGAGGGCACTTCCTGGGGGAGAAAGCTCCCAGGCATCACGTGGAAACTCTGCAATGGAGGTGCTGCTCCCCAAGGGCAGCTGACTGTCAGGAAACGTGCTCAGCATATTTATAAAGTACAAAAGCACAGCACCAGAGGCACAGCTTGGATTTCCCATGTTAAGCACAAGGAAGACTGGGTGAAAACACAAAACTGTTCAACTCCCATCTCCCAACCACCAGTCCCCTTCCACCACCACATCACAAATGACAGGATCAACTCTCACTCCCTCCCTCTCTCTCATTTAGCTTGCTAATGAACTTATGCTTAGGGAAATGTTAATTTTCATTTGTTTTATGTAAAAACAGAGCTAGTCATTCTTTTATTTTAAATATTTATGAAATGGTTATTCTGTGCAAAGGACCGTGCAAGGAGCTAAAGCAGGTGGGTACCTCGGTGTGTGAAATGCACACCTCTCTCCAGAAGGCTGCGGTCAAAGAGGAGACAATAAGCCATCTGTGTACCAAGAAGCAGTTGGCAATGCCAACGCCACACATATGAAAGTTTCTTTTACGAAGAGCACTGCCGTGGTTTGAAGAAATTACTTGGATAAGCCCCTGGGGGTGCCACTTGTACCACGCAAGACCCGAATCAGCCTAAAGGTTTCTGCAGAACAACGGCAACACTGCGAGATGAGAGGGGTCAGTGCCAGGGCGCCCATGTGACTGGTTGGCACGGGACAGTCCTGGGTTGCACCTATTATCAGTAATAAGGGCCCCTGTTTGTTCTCATGGGGATCCAGACTTGGAACAGTAAACTATACGTTACCCCTAGTCACATCTGAGAGTATTTTCCATATTTATTTAACCACAGAACCTGTTTTCCCCTTTCTTTTGGAGGCATATCTCATGGGACAGGTGTCCCAAGGAACACACTTTAGGAAACACTACAAAGTGGCAGGAGGTAGAAGACAGGGGCAGACCTCACCCCAGACAGGGCACATGAAACACCCCTCATGTTTACAGTCTGGCTTCATCAAAACACAGGCGCTCACCACTTTACTGTGCCTTAAAAAAAAACAACGAAAAAATACCCGTAAACGTAGTAGATAGCGACTCTCAGGTGGCTGAGCCCACAGTGTTCAACTTCAGCCATCACCAGAAACTTTGAAGACAGACATACTTCATTTACTTCAAAAAAAAAAAAAAAAAAAAAAAAAAAGGCACAGATTTTCCCTCCACTCATAGAACGTGCCTCGGTTTTTCCATTTTGAAGGGATCCATGATAAAATGGTTCCAAATGTTAAGCCAGGGTTGCCAAAAAGACGATTCACCCCAAAACCATAAAAGAGAAAGCAGGGGTGCCCGGGTGAAGACGGTAAATGGCACGCTCTACCGTGAGAACTCCAGGCGCAGTGGGGAGACCGGCCATCGTCGAAGCAGGTGACCCCAAACGTCGCACCACCATCAAAGCTCTTAAGCAACCGGCATGAGCACCACACACCGCTACTAAAATCGGGTAAAAGACAGTGGCTTACGGACAAAACACAAACCCTGCCAGTTACCTGGTAATGCTTCAGGGTCCCATTAATGAGAAGGGCAGACTGCTTCTCCACCCTCTCCGAGATGGCGTGCGCCACCGTGTAGTAGGACTGGGAGCCCCTGGCGCTGTACTGCATGCTGTACTCGTCGTCCACGTCCTGTTTAGCCGTCCTGAGGCAGAGGAAGCCGAGTCAACCGCGAGAACCAAGAACCTAAAAAAGCTGCAGTAAGCCTACATCTATTTATCACCTACTCATGGCTGGTGGTTCAAACACATTATCTGTGACCCTTGCAAAACAGTAAGCAAGGCAGACATTATTATGATGATCCCCGTTTTATGCAGGTGCAGAACTGCCGGCTCAGAGAGGTGCGTGAATTTGCCCGGGTCACGAGGAAGGTGGTGGCGTCAGGATTGGGACTACGGGCCAGATGCACCTCCAGTGACCGCTCTGAGCAGCAACCCCACACCTGCAGAGTCACACCTTGCCAGTGAAGCTGTCCTAGGCCCTTAAAGTACAAAGATTAAATCCTACCCACAGAGCACTGCCTCAAGCCTGGAAGACAGGTGAGAGGGGGCCGAAGGTGATGCTAAACAGCCGGGAAGGAGGGAAGGTAGTCTTCCATTTTCTACGCCCTGTTAAGGAACTAGTGGGTCATTCTACAGGCAATGAATGAGGAGCCCTCCAGGGGTCCTTAAGACCTTCAGTGAAGAAGGCGGGGCCGACAGGTAAAACAAAGGTTCCTGAAGGGGGCGTTCAGCCCTGGAATAAAATGAGAACAAATTCATATTCGAATGTCTATTTCTGCTGTTTTTTAATCTCATCACTCAAAAATGTTTTATTTTGCATATTATTTCACCCCAACTTTCTTTTAATACTAGAACTGTTCAAGCAAAGAGCTGTGTAGACCGCTGATGGAGACGACCACCAGGGTGAGGTGTGGAACTGGGCGCTCAAGAGAGGGGAAGGAGAGGTCCTGAGGGCTCCAGGGTGATACAGAGACTGGGCAGGGGGGCTCGGTGGCTGACGAGCGACAGCAGCGAGGACAGTGGAGGGAGGGGCGTTTCTCACTTGGGATTCTGGGTGAGCGTTGGTGCCATTAAGGGAGGTAGGAAAGGAAGTGAGGCAGCTGTCTGGAGGGGCAAACTCCACCTGGGGCACAAGTGCAAACGACAGGTGGGGAGGCCAAGAGAGAGGGTTTGGGAAGGAGCCGAGCAGTAGGACAGCCACTGGGGCCTGGGGGCTGGGAGCTCAGTGGGAACTTCTGATGTCAGCATTTCCAGTGGCATGCGGCCATGACGCCGGCTTCCTTCCTTGGACAAAGTTCTCTAAAAGGTAATTCATAAAGCATAACCCTCCTGAAATGCATCTGCAAGAGAGAAAGCTCTGAGAGGCACCTACTCAATGATCTGCTTGGCGTCCTTCTCAGAAACCTCTTCACTGTTTGGATCCAGGAGTATTTTCTCTTCAGTTTCCTGCCTACTGGACTCTTCCTCCTCATCCTGGGAAAGGAACAAAGATATGAGGGAGAACCCTTCTCACCAAGGGACTCTCTCTGGCATTTTCTCAAAAGAGAGTAAATAGTATTCAACCTCCCAAGTGAAGTGAATACAACTGAAGGAGGAAGTAAATTTAACACATACGTAACCGAGATACCGAACACTCCATCACTATTTAAATCACTGAATGAAAGAACCAAAGGAACCCCCTGAGGGTCCTCTGGGACCCCTGCTCCCAAGAGTAAATATGTAAAAATCATGCTGTGAGTATTTGTCATTGTTTGGTCATCAGAGTCCCGTGGACCATACCTGCTCTTGCTCACTTAGCAACATCCTACACGGTTCTCTGCAAAGCCAACTGAAGAGATCTTAGTATTGTCCTTCTCATAAAAATGCTCCCAGTGGGCCCTGGATGGTCCCACACGCATCCACAGTGGAGGGACTGGAGCTTGTGAGCACGGCCTTCTGTGTGTGCTTTCTGTGGCTACTTTACAGCACACATTTCTGGATATTTCGATTAAGACTGCCAATGACTTGGCAAAGGATTCATTACCTCCCCACCTTTCAACTGTGCACTACGTTCTGCTGGCCCATTTGAAAGCTTCACGAAATACCCATAATGTCCACTACTACCTATGGTGTTGAATCTTTCCAGATAACTGAGGAGAATTTCCTTTAAAAGGAGGCTTAGAGAGAACAATAATTTTCCATTACTCTTTTTTTTAATTAAGAAAAGAATTTTTTTTTTAAATGGAGGTTCCAGGGATTGAACCCACGGCCTTGTGCATGCTAAGCACACGCTGTATCACTGAGCTATACCCTCCCTGCTTCCATCATTCTTGAATGAAACAATACACACTGACACAATGGTAATGCTGAAAATCAAATCTATGATCACAGACCACTGAGCCCCAAGGGGTAAACTGAGGAGTCGGCATAGCTCCCTCACAGCCCGATGAACACTGAGAGGAGACGGTGACTCGCTAGGTGACAAGGACCGGGTGTTCGAACCCTCAGGTCAGAGTTCACTCCATTCCCAGCTGTCTGGGGTGGTCTGCACTTGTCAGCCTCGGGATGGCACCTGTGGGTTGAGTCACCTTCTCTCCCTCTTCTGTCCCTCCCTGGCTCTCCAGCTCAATGAGAAGTTCCTTCCAGTGGATCATTTACAGGCCCATTCATCCAAGTAAGCATACGGCACTTTTAAAATTGATTTTGTAAGCTTCAAGTATCTCAGAGAGTAGCCTACAAAAAAATAGCATGCCTCCAGAAGTATTTCCTTGTTAACAGTATGCTTTTTATTAATAAAAAATATGTAACTTTTATTATCTTTCCTCTTTGCAAAAGCAATGTGTCCATGGTAGATTGATTCAGAAAACACAGGGCTACAGAACAGAAGGAAATAACAACTGTCTTAAAATCCTGGTGAGCTGTTATTGGTAAGGCTGCTCTGATTGGTCCAAGGCATCTGTGCCGGGACCTTCTCTGACCCCAGATTCCACCACACTGGTGAACATCAGATTTAATGACTACATGCTAACAATGATCTACTAAAGGAGATAAAAATCTCCTTTCAACCTTTCTATCTGTAGTTGGTAAGCATTTTAAAGTTGATCTAAAAAATAACTTTATTATGCTTTAATTTCCACTAAACATATCCAAGATTACCATTTTAGGTTCTGGCTATATTAACTATTCCACCCAAGAGACTGAGAAATGTACTTATCTTTGGGTAACAAGTAAATCCAGAGAATTCAAACTAGAATCACCTTTAAAGAAAAACCAAGAGGATCAATAAACTCATTAAGCCAAGTACATGTTGCCCTTTTTGTCCAAGTTTCCAGACTTACAACTTCGAACAGGCCCAAGCACTAAAGGACTTCTGACATTTTTAGGCCGTTAACCCTCAGTGTAAACCACTCGGAGGGGTGGAATTGCCTTTCCCAAAGTAAACTGTCTTCAGTTCTCCTCAAAAGACCATTCCTCATCTCCAATTTGATGCCAGCTTCTCTATTCTTGGTTTCAAATAAATTTAGAATCCAACCAGTTTCCCCGTTGGCCAGTAACTCCCAAGAAGTCACTGTACCACTAGGCAGGCGCCATCAAAGCTTTGGCAAAACCCCAGCCCCAGCGGTCACCCCGATGGCCAGCACTGGAGGAAGAAGGGCTAGAGGGACACGGGGGCTTCCCCATGAACTTGCAAACCAGCGAGCTCCCAACACAGACATTTACGTACCTCCTCCTCATAGTCAGAGTCACTCTCCTCACTGTCCGATCTAGGGGCAACTTCATAACTACAAGAAAAGGAGTGGGGAGGAAGAGGAGGCTTAGTTCTGTAAATCATAATAAATATACAGATAGAGAGAGAGAGGACAGAGAGATAAAGCAGCACATTCTATGTACAAATGACAAAGGCAGGTAATAACTTTAACAAAGTTCAGTAAAGATCATGCTTCTTTAGTTCCAAGATTTTGCAAGGACCACAAAAACCTAAAAAGCCAAAGAACATAAATAATTCTGCTTTAAGGCCTACCCAGGATTCATTTCCAACCAGGCGTCCAGCTGACTTGCTTTGGGTGCTTCTGGGCCAAACAGGACCTTGCCGGTTTCTGTGTGAGTCACTTTGACAGGGAGGTCGCTCATCTGACTGCTCTCATCTATCGGCTAGAAAGGGGAGAACACAGCACCGCTCAGGGTTGAGGCAACGCCAGCCTCCCTTGCAGTTAAGGTAACAAGACCCAAGTTCCACCAACTGGGTGCATGCACCAAGGCTCTGATTAGTACCTAGAAGGGGGTGGGAACCAAGAGGCACACTGTCGAGAGGGCACACAGTAGAAGCAGCAGCGCCGGCGCCATAGCACCTGCTGTGCCGAGCCCCTGCCTGCCCTCAAGGCCACCACGGCCTCACCAAGCAGCCGCAGAGTACCACGGTAACATGTAACTGAAGTAACAGTGTAGCTCTGGGAAAGGTTCTCCAGTCTTCCGGAGAGCTGGTGAGCCACCCAGCATCCTATTAAGACGTTCCCCTCTTACTTATATTGGGCAGAGTTGATTTTTGTTATTTGCACTAAGAACCCCCCCCCAAAAAAAAACTCCAGATAAGGACAACTGCAAAGTCACAGTTCCAGAGAGAATAATGGGAAGGGAAACGGAATTATAACTTGCATCATCTCATCATGCCTGGTTTGGCTCCTGCAGAAACTATGTCACTTAACCAAAACCACAGGGTACCTAGCCCAACCATGGGAAACTGTGAATGTGATAAAGCAAAGGGCTCTGCTCTGCTCATTGGCAAATGGACCAAGTCTGAGCTGACGTCCATTATTAGGCTCTCAGTGAAAACTGGCTTGCTCAGAAAATGAAGAAAACAAGCAAAATTGCAAAGGCTGTGTTTAACCTACTTTAGAGAACAAATTGTTTAAAGGGCCCAAAAATGGAGTAATCCTATGCAAATGAATGCTTCTGTTAAAGGGTGACTGCCCTTCTAGGAGCAGACCCCCGGGCAAGGCGTTTGTATGGAAACGCTTGATTTGTGAGGAGTTCAACTTATCTATTCCCTTCAAAGTAATAAAATTCAATGTTTACACAATTCATTAATTTCAAAGAATTTTTCCTAAATTATTCTTATTTGGAGTTAAATAAAAATGATAGGAAAAGTAGTATACTGTCAGTTATCTTCCGTGTCTTATAGGAAATGACCCCCCCTTCAAAAAATTGGTTCCTTCCCCCTTCTCCCTCAACAAAGCACTGTCAGAATAAGAAACAATATATTAGCAATTATCCAGAAAAATAACCTTTAAAAAAAAGGAAAGTCTGACTCCAGACTGTCTTTTTTTTCTTTCATGTGTGCTGAAGCCATGGCTGTGACACTGTGACTCCGCACATCACGACAGCACCTCTTCCTCATTGAGGCAGAAGGTCATCTAGATGCTCACGTGATAAAGCAGGAAATACACCGCTCGCTATCGCCTCCCTTGGAAAAATCATATTCCATTATCTTGAACTATTACAATACAGCTTGTTTTATTGCTTATGCCCTGCCTCAAAGAAAGCTGGGGCTCACTGTAGCCGGGATTCGAACTTTGGCAAAAACACGGAATGAGCACAGCGGAGTGTGATCAAAACGTTATTTCCAAACAAACCGGGCAAGATGTCCACTTTGCCCACTTGAGCAAACGGAACATACACGTGTTAAGATTAAAACAATAAATAAAGGTGTATGTCACAGGCCTGAGATCAGTAGCTAGTTTTCCCAAGAGATAATAGGAGAGAAGAGGGCAATCACACTAACACGTTAAATCTCTCCCTGTGTGCTTGTTAATTACAGACTGATGTGAGGCATGCTTTACCTAAGGCTGGGCTTTTACAAATTAGAGTTGTTTCTTAGTGCTCTAACATATAGTATTCTTCCGCCATAACAGCCCACTGAGTGTTTCTTACGCATTAGACGTTTATTCGGGTCCTTTCTTTCCCTGTGATGACTTACAGTGGTTAAGCAACATTTATTGTTCAAGAGGTCTCTGCACAGGATAGTGGTTTCAGCCTTCTTCCTGCCACCAGGCTGTTCACACTCACAATACGTCATGGACGCACAGTGATTCTAGAATGGGAAGAGGCACCCCTCCACCCACCCTAGTCCTTCATCTGCGAGAGGAGAAGGCGGTTTGGTTTGAAACAAACTCCCTTCCCATCCTGCTCTGGGGGGATGCCTGCTGGCGTGAACCACGGGCACAGAACTGTGAGTTTTCAGAGAAAAAGACATCCACTACATCAATCATTGCATTCTTGTGATTCAGAAGAATACTAAAAATACTAGGAGAGAAAATTTAGAAATATGCTGATGAATCTACAGAGGCTACAGGGTAAGCTTATAGAAAATGTCAAAAAAATAAGTCACCAAGATACATAAATCGTTTGGCTTCGGGAGTTTTGAAATTTCAAACTGGAAACAGACTAAGGAAACTGGGTCATGTTTTATGCTTTTGTATTATTTACGGGGAAAACGTAACTAGAGAATCACAAGATTTTTTATACATTCGGTATATTCATAAGCACATGCCTATATGTGCACAGAAAATTCTGGAATGGTACACATGAAACTTAATATGAGTTGATTGGCAGTCTGGGCTGGAAGATGACTTTTCAGTGTATCCCTCTTATGCTCTTCTAATTTTGTACTATGCTAATGTACTACTATTTTTACTTAAAAATGAATAGCTGAGTAAAAATAAAATTAGTACACACAGAGAATGGTGCACCTCATTCAGCAGAGCACAGTAGAAATGGAAGCAAAAGCCCTTACCTCTCCATCTGGTCCCAGGGCGGACTCTCCTCCCTCCGCATTCTCTTCAGCCTTCTGCAAAACAATGCCAAACGTTACGTGTAAACCAAGAAGGTGGGTACAGGAAGGACCTCGTGGTAACTCTGTGATATGTGACTGCATTTCATTTCTACTCATCATCACCTAACAAAGCTTAAGCATGAATGCCTTTTATTTGTGTTTCTCTTCACTCCCTGAGACAAAGTGTGTATTTTATTGGCAAAATGAGCTTTCCTCCCCTGGGCCCTTTTATTTGATTGAAAGCTAGCTGTGATTCAGGCTGGCCCACTCCAGGTTGGTGGACGGCGTCTTCTAGGACCCAAAGAGCTCAAGCTGTGATAGCATCAAGACAGAGGTCAGAATCTACAGTGTCCCCCGAGTGAAGACTAATCTTGATGCAATCAGTGAGACTTTCCCACCCCCTTAGCACGTTTTCTAAAAATGTCCACTCATTTCAGAATGAACTGTGAACTGCTCTTGGGTCATTATACAAAATCATACAAAATTCTGTGAGTTCTCTGAATGTTTTTCATTCTCCCTACTTGGCTTTCATAATTTACAGTATTGCCACAGTAGGCATGTGGGGGAATTCGATGCAGGCACTGTGATCTCCTGAAAAATTCTGTCATCTTCCATTTCTTAAATATTCCAATAACTTAGCGCATTAACCTCTATGTGCCTCAAAGACAACCTAAAGGACAAGCTACGATGATGTCATATTTTGTGCATGCCCGAGAGAGCCTTGTCTGCAATAAACACAAAATAGTCTGAAATTTCTCACATTTACAACCATCTTTTTGATAAGTGAGATCTTTAACATCACCTTTACAGAATCCTTATTTTAAAGTTATTCTGTGTAGTGCAATGAAGGAAAAAAAAAACCAAACTTTACTCATTTCCTTTATCAAGACATTTAAGAAAATGAGCTTTCCTCCCCTGGGCCCTTTAGTTAATTAAAAATATACATAATGATACAGAATCGATATTAACTCCACTTTGTTTACTTGAAGCATTGATTGTGTAATACATTTTTGCTTCCCACGAAAATAACTCAATTGTTTCTTGACAAAATAGCTTTTACGGAATACATTTAGTATTGAAAATCCAGCCTTTTGTCCATACTGAAGAAGGGCACAGTTCCTGTACATGTTTGAAATTTCTGAAGTTCTTTTATAATTTTTCTGCAAAATAGCCATGTATTCATGTACGCCAAAGCGCAAGGCGTTAAAAATACACCACTTCCACCAAAAAGTAGGAAATGAAATGCTCCCTCTGGTTATGCTTTCCCAAGAACTGGATTTTCTATTTATGCCACCCCAAAGTGAAAATATTTACAAGCTCAAAAGGAATGGCCAGCATCGAAAAGCACCTGGCCCTCTGTTTAGGCTAGGGATACAGAGAACACCACACAAAGGCTCAGAGAAGGACCCATCCCTACTACCAGCCCCTCTGAGTATTCCGCTTTTGGAACTCGCAGGCACTATATTCCGGCAACACTTTTAATTAATGGGAGAAAGTCAATTAATACCACTATTCTTTCCATACAAATCAGAAATAAGCCACTGATTTGGCCAACAAAGAAAATTGAATGAGACAATGAATAAGCCAATTTCCAATATCTAGCTAGTGGAACTGGATCACCAGTTCAATGAATAGTACATTAAAAAGCTTCAAGGACCATAAACAATAAAACCGAAATTATTCTAAAGGATACTCTTCTATAAATATGCTGTAGACTAGCTAGAGTGTTATCTACAAACCGCCTCATAATCAGACCCTTCCATTACTTACAATCCTCTAAACTAGTTTTTAAAATTCCGTTCAGTATTACAGTTGAAAGGCAATGTAATATTAGATTTAAGAAACTTGGTTCTGGAATTATCTGTGTGATCTTGAGCAAATCTTCTCTGTGTCCTGGTTCCCTCTTCTGTAAAATAGGGAAAGTAATAGTCCCTACCTGATCCGGCTGCTGCAGGACCGAGTCACTCTTTCAATATGTACAACCCACTGTGACGTGTAATATACACTGCCACTGTCAATTTCCACAATGTAAAAGAATCAGTGGTAGTCCAAGGGCTCTTCTTCCATGTCTACCTGAGGCTGACTATAGTGCAGTCTGATGACTGCTACATAAGGTCACCACATGAGGGATTTCTGTCTGATTTGCTCACTCAGGTATTCCCATACCTACAAGGGGTCCTGGTGTTTAAAAGACACTAAATAAATATTTGATGGATGAATGAATGAATGAAAGCACCAAGAACAATGCCTTCCACTTACCATACACTCAATGAATTATCATTATTGTAATTAAGTGCCAATATATGTGTAAATCATAAAATAGTTAAGAACATACACGCACTCCTCACTGAGCTGGCACTCTGCGACTTCTCTTGCATGCCCTGGATTTACACCCAGTTTGGCAATGTTATTATATGAGGCGGAAGCCAGGTGGCAGTCTGTTCTCTGGCAAGAGATGTCAAGCTCTCCCGTCATGCTTTGAATTCCTTCAGTTTGGGGAAAATCTCTGGTTGGTATGCTTTCATAAATCCACATCCTCACATCAGATTGGTGCTTAACATTCAATTTCCCTCCCTGCCCCCCCCCCAACTTCTCTTTTTTTTTGTTCACAATCAAGTGCCAGATTGTGACTGGTGCTACCACTGGAGATGACCTTGGACAGACTAAGCCCCTGGTGAAACGACCTGGTGCTGATTGCGGTAGCAGCTACCTGAGGAAGTTTTATAGGCAGTGAATCTGTATCGTGTGACTGCAAATTTTAACATCCTATCAATACCACCAGCTGATTCCTGAGCTTATTTCTGTTGATTTAAACAAAACAAAACAAAAAAGCCCACTGCAGTTCATCCGTAACTGGAACTAAAGGAACTCTGTAGTGGCTTCTTCCTACCTGCAAGAAGTTGGAAACTAATTATGCTTATGGAGGGAGAAAGGAACGTAATTTGGAAGCGGACACAAAACAAATTACTTCGAACGAAAGACTATTTGCCTTCCTGATTTCCTAGACCAGTGTCAATTCCTACCTTCCCTTTAGGAAGGTTCAAGCACAAAGCTATGTGCAGCTACCCAGCTTCCTTGCAGAGGCCACATAAAACAATCAGAGACGGGTGAGGTGGGAAAGGAATCCCCAAACACAAAAATCCCATGCAATGTGAACTCAAGAGAACGGGCTTCATTGGGTACCTTATGCAGACTACCACAACACAGGCCACAAATAGCCTCACTCCGTAAAGAAATAGTTCTGTACCAAGTATTTTACAATCTACATGATAAAGTGACCACATTTTATCCCCAACAGGTGTTGTTATAATATGCTGAAACGCCATTCAAATGCGCTGGCATCTTAAAGACCCGTTCTGCTTTCGAGGAAAACCTAAGATTTTCAGAAACCACCACTTGGGTTATTTTCACTGTCACTTAAGTGGACCTTTGAGCATTAAGATAAGTGATCAGGCAATAAAAAATGCCCAAGAATATCAAATTCACAGGCAATTGCACGCTACTTAGGTTGTGCCTTGCAGAGAAAACCAATTCCAACATTTTGACTCGAGCAACTGGTCAATCCAGTTAAGCAAGGCTTTGATCCAAACTCCTGGTTTCACTCATTTTGACTTATCAAATAAATCTAATTATCATGGCATTGTGTTCTACTGCCTTTACAATAGTCACTATACTCAAATACCCAGAACTGCCTTAGAATCTTTCTTTCACCTACAAAAATCTCCTTGTAACTGTGGTTACCAGACGGGGAAGCGGGGGAGGAATAGATTAGGAGTTTGGGATTAACAGACACACGTCACTATATATAAAACAGATAAACAACAAGGACCTGCTGTACAGCACAGGGAACTATATTCAATTTCTTGTAATGAGCTGTAATGGAAAAGAATCTGAAAAAAAATATGCATAACTGAATTGCTTTGCTGTACATCTGAAACTAATGCTGTAAATCAACTATACTTCAATAAAAATAAGAATTAAAAAATAAAATGAACTACAAGAAAAAATCTCCTTATAGAGGAAAACTGCAGTAAACTAATCATCTTTGGGGAAAAGACATGAAAGAATTGAGAAGGCCTGGAGAGTAACCTGAATTTAAAACAAAGGTCCCAACAACATCCCTACTTTCCATTTGATGCTCTTCTCACCGAAAACCATACCAAGAGGTCTTTCTAACTTTTTGATATTGAAAGAAAAATAAAAACACATTTCTTACCACTACATTGATCAACACACTAGACCAGAAAGGATCCCCCCCAAAACATCACAGACCTGAGATTCACTTATAACAGCGTCTGATGAGAGAGAAAGAGATTAAAACACATTTCGGAAAGAAAACCAGAGACCACGATGAAAACGAGGTCTGGCCTGGCATTCCCCATGGATTCTGAGAATGCTCCCACTGGCATCATGGGTTTCCAAGAAACGGCACAATAAATAACGACAGCGTGGTTCTGCTGGTATACCCCCATTGAAAGACTTGGGAGAGGCAATGAAATATTTATTTTTGGCCTGAAGTCAACAGCCAGGGAAGTTGAATCCCTGAAAGGACCTGACTCTTAAGCAGTAAGTTTAGGGGACAGGGGGCTGGCATGGGCTCCCAACCACAGCTTTAAGGGAAAATACACCCTAAATCTCTGTAAGAAATACCTTATTATCACTAGGAATCACTGGATATTAGAGGCCAATAATTAGAAAAGACTCTTTGCAGGAGCTGGGGAGGGAGAGGTAAGCAGAGTCCACCAAAAATAATAAATCCTCATACCCCACTGCGGCCTCAAGAGTCAAGGAGCCTGGCATGGTCCTGAAAGACATCATACCTAAATAATTAACTGATCCTCACCTAGAGAAAAATGGTGGCCATTCATTTTCTCAACATCACAGAGAATATACAGTAAGGGGAAAAAGAAGATTTTATTTTCAAAAAAACCCCTATAACCACATTTCAACTATCACGATCCTATATTTATACCACGAACTGCTTGATCAAATAACAAATATTCACTGAGGACATACTGTTTCCCAGGGAGCATTCTGAGCACTTCACATCAACTCTCCTATGTAACCCTCACAGCAAATCTAGGATGTGGGTACTGTTCCTATCACCTTCTTGCAGATCAAAAGACGGAAGCCCTGGGTAATAGATGGGTAATTAAATGTTTCTAATGCAAAAGATTGCGTACTAATGCGATTTAGACAGTGGTCCAGTTTCATCAGTTAGCGTGTTCAGCCCTATTTGTACACTCCCGGTGGCCTTCCCAAGTCCCACCCCCTTTTCCCACCTGTAGTTCCCTGGTAGAGAACAGCTATGGCAGAGAACAGAGACCTCCAGGTGATGCTAAGTGCATGTAAGTGTGTTCATCCTGTCACACAGCAGACACTGTGCCGCATAATGAGATATTTCAACACTTTAAAAATTATTCCTCCTCCTTAAGTAGATACGCAGAGTTTACTTCTTTTTCTTCCACTTCAAGAGCATTAATGGAAGGCCAGCCTGAGAACGAGAAGCCTCAGAGTGATTTATAAATGTACACTTCACAGAAGCGGCGCCCACGGTGAGAAGACAAGGCGCAGCAAGGTGAGGAGAGGTTGAGGGAAGCCCGCTCCACACTTCACTAACACCAAGTAAACACGACCCACTCCCCAAGAGAGGAAAAGACCTTCTCTCACAGTGCGGCAGTTCTTTCAACATTGTACACTAGTTTCACAGAAAGTAAAAAGTAACCCCTTTCCCATTAAATGACGAGGTCCGCCACACCCGTCTCCAACAGCACAGTTCTTCGAGCAACTTGTATCTTAGTTGTCCCACAAGTGTTGCTACCAGCTCAATGCTATGAGTTCACTAGATAGAGAAGTTTTCTCAGAACAAAGATTTAGTGATGCCTTAACTTAGTTTAAAAGCAAAACAAAACAAACGCTGCAGATGGGTACAGCATGACAATGCATTTCTAGGGGCAATGCTGAAAGGGGCAGCTCGGAATCTGTACGCACCCACGATTTCCCTCCGCAACAGAGAAGCCGGAGCCAGCAGCTCTCAGTCACTCACTCTAATGGAGGGGAGAACTACAGATAATCCAAAGTGTCAGGTAATCAGCTTTTGAAAGCATCCATTTTCTTTGCCCTTGAATTAAAGTACATCTGGAATTGGGTAACTCACTTTGAACTAAGTCTTCAAACCCTGTGCGGCAGTTTTCAGAAAGGACGAGGAAGGAGCCCAGTGTCTGTCTGTCCGTCTTTATCCCATTTCGCCCAGCATGATGGCCCAGGACCTTCCAACACAGCCTGATCTCCTCGGTCCTGCTGAGGGCAGGGAGGGCTCAGATGCTAGGCATCCTGACAGCATGCCAGGGAAGAGGGAGAGGGCTGGTAATAAAGCCGTAATTCTGCACATGCGATCACGTGAGATCATCAACGGGAGCTGCCCAGAGACGGCCACCAGGCAGACCGCAGTCGCCTTGGCACCTGTTATTTGTTTGCCAGGAAATCAGGCCCCAGTGTGACTCCCTGCTTCCTTCACAGCATTCGTTACAGGTTATATTTATGTATTCAGGTGAGTATTTGATTAATGTCTGTCTGTCTGTCTTTCTCTCTGATTACATTAAGAGGGCAAGAGTGCTTTTCCTCACCACTGCACCCTCCCCCCAGCATCTAGGACACTAGACATAGTGTTCAGTTAATATTTGCTCAGCAAATGCATAAAACACAAGGAGAAAGCGTTATGAGCAAACCTGAACGCAAGAGTTAGCAGGTAGAGAGCCAGCCTATAGGTGATGTGCACTTGGCAGCACCATGAAGAATACTGTGACAGGTTCCTGCTCTGCACAGACTAACAGAAAAATAAAAGCACAGTCACGACCACCCAATTATGTATCTTTCTTTGCCTAAGACGACACAACAATCTAACGTTAGGGCCAGAATCCATTAATCAAAACCCCGAAGCTCCAATCTGGGCCACTAGCTTTAAATCACAAAGAAATGCAGAATACGCATGTTAGTACTAAAAACATTAACCGTGACCTTTTCATGACAGCATCCACAGGATACACCTCAGGACTGGGGCAACGAACACTGCCATTTCCTGCGGTCCACCTACAGAACGTTATAGGATCTGTCTGCCACGTGCTCTTCACAAAGGCAACCTGAAAATCTCTGAAACGTCTTTCTAAGTCAGAAACTGGGAGCTGGAATTCTGCAAAGTCTGTGATGCTACTTTGACAAGAAAATGAGGTATTCCTCACCAAGGAAATGTCAAAACGGAAGCCCTGAGTCACCCCTCATTCACCTGCACAACAAGGGAAGCTATCTTATGCTAAAGAAATGAGGTGGAGGAGGCTCCTTCTCCGTCATTTATTCCTCCCCCTTAATTATGAAACAGGTATGAGAATTCAGGAGCCATAAAGTTAATTATTTTTTGAAAGACACTTTGTTCAATCATTCAGTGCAGAGAAGGAGTGATTAAATGCTACCCATCCTCAACCTTCACAGTTTTAACCAAGACTTTCCGTTGACGTTCATACCCGGGCCAATCAGAACTGACTATGAAAACAAAACATCAACCGAAAGCAACATTACCAGACTACGTGAGCTTCACAGATGATCTGTACTCACAGGTCTATACAGGGAAGGTTGCCGGTGAATGGAGACACAATATCCGCAGGGCAGAGATTCGAAACCTTACCCTTTGCCTCTCATGATAATTAGCATATAATTTAGTAAGACTGTTTATTGTTTTCTGTAATTCATCTAAAACCCTGACCTGCACATTTCCCTTAGTGTGACCACAGGGCAGCTGAACCAAATGAACAATCGCGCCATCGCTCTCCGTCCAAATAATCAGGCTGGAATACGTTCTCAAAGTTCCCTAAAGCTACCTCTTACGTCTTCCTCTGGCTCCTTTCAATCTGTACACTGCATTTTCATCTTCATCTTCATTCCAGTTTCTTAGCTCAGCAGTCCCCTGCCTCACTGGCATTGCATTTGAGCCAACACTTCCCTGTGTCCATGTTTTTCCTTTTCCTATTGACAGTGTATACTTAATCTTTGAGTACTGTGTGCAGTGGTGGAAATAAACATATGAACCGAATATACATTCTGTCCACGATGTGCTGCCAAGTACACCTCACCGACTCTTTCACGCCATGGCCACTTATATCAGTAATGACTACAATACAACCATTGAAGTCTCCCATTAATGTAGTCTGGAGTGCGTATTAACTAAGAAGACGTGCTCAAGCTGGTTCCTGACCACACGTCCCCAACTCAGCTGCAGCCACCCCGGCGCTCACCTTCTTCTTCCTTCTCCTCTTCTTCTTCTCTTTGGCTGCTTGGGCTTGCTTGTGCTCCCAAACCAGGTTGGTCAGGTTGGCCACATACTCATCAGTCTGCTGCAGGAGGTAAGCTAAACGCCTGTCTTTCTTTTGATCAATCAGCTTTCTGTAGCCCTCTTCATCTTCTGCCTATTAAGGAAAGGAGAGCGTGATCAGAACATCATAAAAGTCTGCAGACAACGCCTTTCTCCACTCGTCCCTCTCCCCGACGGTCTGAACTTTGGTGGTGCGCGCAGCAAGCCTGATTCAGACTGCTCATGTTCTCACACCCTGTCTGGGACTGGAAAACACATGGAGGTGCAATGCCTGCATCCCCGGACACTGGATTCACGGCAAAGTCAGCACACATAACCACACTATTTACGTGATGTGATCAAGCCCTTTGAGCCAGCCCTTTGTTCTTCTGGGTTTAACTGCACAAAAAAAAATGTTAAAATCTGACAATCCACCGTCTGAATCTTACTCTGAACTTTGTATTTTGGTGGTGGGGTGAGTCTAGCTCAGCGGCAGAGCACATGCTTAGCATGCATGAGGTCCTGGGTTCAACCCCCAGAACCTCCACTAACACACACACAAAACCCCAAAAAACTTGACTCCTGCTCCACTGCTGCTCTTCCCCCAGCTCCTCTCTAGAAATCCCAAATTGGATTGTCTTGAAGCAACTCCCGGACGTTCATTCTTAAGTATTTCATTCATAAGTATTTCAATCAGTACTTCCAGAGGCAAAGGATCGAATACGATTTGACCAAATAACTTCTGATACTTAAAAGTATTACAAACACTGCAGCTGATAGGAAAGGTCAAACTAGGGGGATTCTGGTCACAGCTCGGCACTGCCTGATGGGCCCAGGCGACTGCAGACAAGTCATTCAGCACCTGAAGCCTGATACTGCTGAGCAACAAACCAGATGCAGGACTTCCACCTCCACCCCCCATTAAGTAGCACTGTGAGGTTAAACAGCATAAAAACTCTGATGTACTCCAAGCCATTTCAAGAGAAATCTGTTTTTACACATCCTGATAAAAGAACATCTCAAAAATATTTTCCCCAAGGGATGCAGGATAAAAGGAACGCGCCGCAAAATCTTCAAGCGGCAGCTCGATTACAGAGAGACTTAGGCTCTTCAGTCCAGGGGTGTCACTCCAGCCTTTGCCCAAGTGACAGTAGCTCCGTCACTCTGTCGAGCTGCCGTCCGCCCCACAGATGAGCATGAACTTCCAATGTTATTATAACTCTAATTGCTTTTGGTTCTGGTTGATCTCACTTGAAGAAAGAGCGATAAAAAAAACCTTCAGTTTCTCTTTTATCTGTATATTCCATCATTTAATTGCAAAAATTAATGATTTGCAAATGCCTAATCATTAGTGTCAAACCAATCTGGTACTGAAGTTCTAATACAGCTTCACTTCAGTCGAATCAGACAAATTTGACAGCTTACTGCTCAAATTACTACAAAATGGTCTCCCCGGCTAGTTAGCAATCTCTTAGATAGCTGTCCCCCTCCAAAAAAAAAGGAGGAGGCAGGAGAAAATGGTAAGATTCAGTAACACCTGGAATCAGAGCCTTTTAAAAGCTGAAATCAAAAAAAAAAAAAAATTAATGATAAAATGCAAACCACAGTATCAGCAAGGATGAGTATGTCCCTTGGAATTTTCCAGCGACGTAATTATGGGCTGAGGCTAATGATTTTATCTTCACCAATACTCAAGCATTACATCCCAGATAGAATTTACATGTCTCCTATCAATATATATACCACAAACACTTTTCTAAATCCACGGCTCTGAGGTCCAATTCTGAAAATAAACAGTCAACAGAACCCAATACACAGGCCAGTGATAGAAACCAATTCGTTCTGTACTTGGATATGCAATAAAAAAAGTAACAGTGGAAATAAAATGATCCATGAGCCTTTGATAATAACATGGCTATAACCAAAAAGAGCAACATTTCAAAATTAACTTAAAAATCACTTTTTGAGGGGAGGGTATAGCTCAGTAGTAGAGTGTGCGCTCTGCGTTCAACCCCCAGCACCCCCATTGAAATAAATAAGTAAACAAACCTAATTACCCAGCCCCCTCCCCCAAAAAAGAAAAGAAAATCACTTTTTTACACTGTTAAAGAAAAAGTTCTGCCATTAACAAAAGATAAGCAGCAGAGGCTTCAAAACAAGAGAACTTCCTAGATTCTAAGACATGACTTAATGAGATACTCATTCAAAACAACTTGTGTCATTAGCCTCAAAGGGGTAATACTTTAAAAAGAATGTACTTCCACCCTTCCAGATCTAGTTATTAAAACTCTTGCAAAATATAGTACCTGCCTTTATGCGAGAAGCTACCATCTGAACAGCAGTGCCACCCTAGGACATGGGAACACCATACTCATCAGGGGGACCCCTAGATTTGTGGCACAGCATTGTCTAGGGAAGAGAAGATATTTTTACTCCACCCCTGTGAAGTTCAAAGGAGCAGATTAATATATTTGATAAGCAGACTTCACTTTCTCCCTCTGCTATGGCATGTTCAACATTCTCAGTACAGATGGATGTGAGGGGAGCATCCTGGCTTCCTGGAGGCAAGCCCCTTACCATCAATCTTCGCATTCTCTCCTTTTCAATCCTCTCTGTCTCTTTCTTCTGCTCCCTCTCAGTGTTGGCGTGCCAAGTTGCCACCGCTTTGGAAAGCTTCTGGATCTTCCCGGCCACAGACCGATGGTACTCCTTAAAATCTTTTGCATGTTGCAAAATACTGTTCAGGTATTCCTAAAGGATCCAAACCGGGGAGAAGAGAAGGCTTGAAATTCAGTTCCCAACATGATGTGAGGTTTCAACACAGTCCAAGAACACTCTCAGTGAGTACTGAGTAGCAATGCAAGACTAGAATCTATTTTGGGATAGGTGCCCTGGTGTGTCTCCAGAGCCGAGCTGTGGGCTACGGGGCGGTGGGAAAGATAACCTCTCAAAGTTTGTTTTGGTGCCAGCGTGTGGAAGAGAAGCCTCTCAGACCTTGAGGGTATGGTCACATGAAAACGCAAAGATCAAAGAGTGAGAGAGAGCTCCAAGATGGAAAGCCAGTCCCTCTCAAATAAACCCGAGGGAGGTGGGTATTTCCAGTGAGAATCACGTTATAAAAGCAGTATTTCCTCTGCTCTAACTTAAATACCTTAGAATTATGACTCAAAATAAGTTTAAAGGAAGCTAAAATCCTCGTACATGATTTGTACCCACTTTATAAATAAAGGAGGGGAAATGTGTATCTTTATTTACACTAAAATCCAACAAAACAAAACTAAGTAAGGCACTAAATTAAGTACAAACAAAATTTATAGGCTTATGACACACAATCAGATCCTACCTCAAGTATTTCCAAATCCCTAGAAAGGAATGTTTTAAAATATCTGCCCCTGTGAACCCTCCAACCGGGCCCTTGAAAAGCCCAGGATACTATATTTATATTTGTTATAAAAATAACTGTTTGTCCTCTTCTTTCCTTCTCCAAGTTCCCTCTTACCTAGGATCTTGCTCTAGGAAACCCACCTTTGCCCGCCCAGTCAGCAGCATCCCACAGGGTTAGGATATGACACCTGATTGGGATTCAGAAAGCAGCTTCCTCCCCTCTTATCCCACTAGGGACCATTTGTGTGACCTCGGGCAGGTCACCCACGTCCCTGCCTGGGCCTGTTCCCTCATCCATGAAGTGGGGTGGTCGGTCTGTGTAAGCTCCCAGGATCCTTTCTGTGATGCCCCCACCGCCCACAGTGGTCCATTTCTCAGTGGTTCTGACTCCGCCCGGTTACCTCGCTGGGCACCTCTGTCAACGCGAGGGCACCCAGGGCCCAGGCCCAGATACCTGGTGCTTCTGCCGCCGCTTCCTCTCCTGCTCGATCTTCTGCTGCTTCTCCAGCTTCTCCGTCATGCGGGCTTCCCTCAGGGTCTGGCGCTTGCTCCGCTTGTAGGCTTTGGAGTTGAGCGCGGTCTCCAGGGTCGTGTCGCGACGCATGCAGGCCACCACCTCCTGCCTCAGCTGTCAAGAGGGGAGCAGTCAGCTACCTCCTCACGTGGAGGCCGGACCCCTGTGCCCCGCCCCGTGCCCTGCTTCCACTGAGTGGAGCAGAATGGGGACTCCACTCCCCGAGCTTCCCAATCATGGTTGGCCTTTTAGTAAATGAAGGGACTAAACGGTGCCAGTATTGTCCAGGCTGGTCTAAGTGTCCTTTCCGGACAATTCAGATAAAAAGCAAGGACAGCACTATAAACAGTGAGTAAGTAAATAAATAAATGAATAAGTAAAAAGTGGGGGTTGTCTTGGTTTTTAAATAAACCAATTCATTCTATTTAATTATTCTAATGGTACTGATTAGTTAATAAGCTTTTGAAATTTTTTTACTTCATTTTAAGTGCCCTGTTCACGTTCTCTCTGTGTTTAATGATTAACATTAAAGAGGCTGTGCAGAAAGAATGGTAGAATTACTTCCTGTTCATGGGTGGTAGCGGCAGGTACTCAAACAATGTTCTTTCATCATCTCATATAAAAGACAGGAAATACTCGTTTGGACTTCCTCCCACTCCTAACAGTGGTATTCTCTGCAAGATACTCATATTTTTCACTATATCATGGACTTTTCCTAGATTATCATGAGTATAATATCTCATGTATATTGTACGCTGTGTGGCTGCAGAGGGTGGGGGATTGGAAACGTGCATTAAAGTAAGAGTTCGGTTGAATCTGGAAATATACTTGATTAATATTCATTTAACAAAATGCTTCTTACTAATCACTTTATCAAGGCGTTTTATGAAGTTACCTATAAGAAAGAAGCAAATGGGATGCAGAAAGTTTTTTCTTTTTCTTTTCCTTTTTTTTTTTTTTTCGTTTTTAATTTAAGCTCTAATCTACTCTCACAAATTTATGGCCAAATAAGTAGCCCCTAACCACCACTATGCCCTCTCGTGATATTATAACCAATAAGGCAGATGTATTCCCAAGTTCATATGACAACAGCAAAAGGAGTGGCCTTGTGATTTCAGTCACATCCTCCAACAGACCAAGTCACGCAATCCAATACTTCCAAACTACTTGCATTCATTAATAATTCATTTTGCCCGCCCCGAGACCATCACCAAACAAGCCCATCTGACTGGCAAGGAAATGTTCCTTTTCCCCTCTGGCTAACTGAGGCCATTTGATGACGAGGGGACCTGCAGCTTTGGGGTTCAGAAGGCAAAACTCTCCAAAGTGCCAATTAGCTCTACTTCATTTCACTGGTCTCCTACTGATTTAGCAATTATAAACCAGACCACTATGCTGGCCTTTATTAATCAGTGACTGCCAAGGCCGAGCAAGAACAATAGATACTAATTTACTGATTAGTCATTTTGGGGTCTGATGGGATCAAAGGCTCCAAACGCAGGTTCCAATGAATAACCAACAGTTACAAAACACAGTTTTACGTATTTCTATAAATGATGGGCTATTAATTTAGTAGAGTGCCTTTCATATTTGTTAAAGTGATTTTCATATTCATGGCTAGGATGTTACACCTCTGTTTACAGAGAAGCTCTGATCTATCACTGTCTTGTTTTTCTTTGAAATCACAAAGGCAAACGAGCTATCCCATTTGCTCTCAAGGTTTCATCCACAGTAACAAAAGGCTGTAACTCTGACTTTGGAAACCATAATACGGGAGAAAAAAAATATCTCTGGTACAGAGAAGAGAAAAATAGAATAATAAGCAGTTCATCTTCATTACTTTTAGCTCTACGCTACCAGTCTAAAGGATACACTCTTTTACTAAGTTTATGTCTTTATAACAATATTGAACAGACTTAAGGAAACACACAGATCACACCCTGGAACAATTACGTTTATTTCCTACATCTCAGATGCACCGGGAAAAAGATATTACCTGACGTTGGAAATTGAGTAACCGAAGTGCTTTCAGTTCCACGGTTGCTTTGGTTCGTAAATCTGGTGGCAAAGAGCCAGGCAGGTTTTCCAATTCCTGTATCCTATGGGCTATGCGAGCCTGGAGCCTAAAGGAGATAAGAAAATGGGGGAGGCGGGAGGTGGAAATATACATTACAATCGAGTCTTAAATGATAGACAACAATCCTAAATTTAAGTTCATGGCAAAACATATTCCAGATACTGATGGCCGATTTCTGGTGCCCAACTAGATTATCTGATGTTAAACAGAGAAAAGCTACCTTTGCATCAATGCAGACAGGTGCTCTATGTTACTTAACACTCTGGCTTTCTTCACAACCTCGCTCTAACGCCCAGGAAGGACAGCTCAGGGTACATCTAGGAGGAAAGCCAAGCCCCGTGGCTCCCTCTGAAGAGAGAGAGAGGAAATGAGAGCCAGGAGAATCTGACTTGCTCCCAGACACCCGGCCAGCAAGAGTGCAGAGTGGAGACAACGGAGCCTTCTTTCTGACTTTGAGTCTTTCTTAAGGCAACGGGGCCATCTACCCTCTTTGCCAAGATGCTGCTGATGACAGCCGTTAAAGCTGAGTGAACAAGAGCAGTTCTCGGTGCTGAGGCCACAGAAATCAGCCAGCCCAAAACATTCAGAGAGAGAGAGAGGGAGCCCTGCCAACCACAACCACTTCCTCTGCGAGCAGTGCTTGCTTGAGAAAAGAAAAGGCAAATTAGGCATTTTTAAAAATCAGGTTTGGGGCAGCAGGAAGTAGTAAAGTGAACGGTATTTAAAAACTAAGAGTTCTAGAAAAGGATTATGGGTTCTCATTCTGGTCATCATCAAAAAAACAGAACTGTAAGTACATCCCCCCCAGTAAGGGCAGAATAGAACATAAAAGACACCCCACTTCATTCATTTGGAATTCCTGTTAGCCATAGAAACTGGTTTTATAGTTCACCTGGATCCCATTCTTACAAATAATTATATGCCATTTAAATCTATTTTTAGAATGATCCTCCCCCCCTCCACGTCCCAATTTGAGGCAAAACTATCTTGGAATAGATTTCAACAAAGGAAGAACAGTAAAAGGTAGTGAGTTAAACTAAAATAATATTAACTGCACTAAGTTAGGTGCATTTAAAGCACAATTTAATTCTCTCTCTCTCACGCATGCACACACACAAACACACACACCCCACTACAAGGTAAATGCAATAGTGGTCCCACTTTATTGATGAGAAAACTGAAGCTCAAAGATAAGAAATGTGGACTTCACGAAGCCAGTAAAGCAAAGAGCCAAGGATGGAACCTTCATTTGCCCGACACCAACCCCGTTACAACGATACTGCACATAATTAAAATACTTTCTAACTGCAAACTCTCTTGGACCTCAACTATAAAAGCCAATAATTAAAGATTCTATTCAAAATTAGTATTATGGTTTTGTCAATCTTTATGATGCTATATACTAATACGAAAAAGTAAAGCTTTCTGTGACTTAGATGCTGCAAAATATCTTAATATTTCATACAGCCCAAATAGCAAAATGAGTGCTTTTTAAAAAACATACAGTGTTTTGCTTTGGTAGAGAAAGAAAATGTCATCTTTTTCAAAACTTTAAAAGTGATAGTAAGGGAAATGCATCATTTTTCATTAATTTGACTAAAAATAATATTATGAACGATTCCTGTTTTATTTGGTATATACATGCTATTAATTCTGATTTACTGAATGATTTATCATCATAATGTGTCATTATTAGGATTATCATTGTTATTGTGTGTTATTTCAACTATGTATGCCAACACAAACAACAGAGTTTTTAAATGGTTTAACCATGCAACAAACTAAAAACATGTTAGTTTAAGCAACAACAATAAACTTTCATCAATTTACTCTCTTGGTCAAATGGTCCAAACTACCCCAGCTTTCTTCCATATTCCTTTTTACTTTTGATACTCACGGGGTTCTTACCGTGGTTTTTCAATTCTCCCTGCATGAAACAAACCTCTACCTCATTTATCCAATTCAGTTTCTTAAATATGCACATAGCCCTTAATCCCCAAATACAGTGACAGATGATGTCCCTTAAAAAAGGATATTAAGAGAAAAAGCTATTATAGATTTTTTTCAAATATATAATTTAAAGGGAAAAAAAACCTAAACTGAAACAATGTTACTTTTGTAGAGTTAAGGCCATACTAAAGGAAATTTTAATATTATAGCAGGGTGAGATAGGGGCCAATGATATGGTTATTCCACTTTCTTGGTTCTAGATTTATTGCAGACCTGTCTCATTTGAATACCCCAGAGCTCAGACTATCCCTTGCTGTTGCGTTTTCCTCTCTTTGACAAAGTGGGTCAGGGGCTACATTAGAGGAATAGCTGCTTCTTCAATTTTCTAAAGGGCTATGGAACCAGGACTAAATAAGTAATCTTAGGAGAGCTGGGCTGACTGTGTAGATTAAATCACACCGAACTGGATGGGTGGGAGTTGGGGAGCAGAAGGGGGAGGAGGACAGAGAGGCGGGAGGTGGGAACAGGGACAGGTGGCGCGCAGTTGGGTGACTTGGGCATGGGAGTGGGTGGGGAGCTGGGGAGCTGTACACCTCTTCCTGAAATGACTGCTTCTCCAGAGGGCTTAGCAATTTGTCAGTGAATCTCAGGCTCCCCAGCACAAAAGCAGCTTTCTTTCATGCAAAGGAGGCGAGCAGTACAAAGCACAAACATACAAACTATAGGAGAGAGGAAAGGTAGATCCCAAGTAAAATCCTACGCGTTCCACTCAGTGCGTGGGAAGTCGGGGTAGCAAAGGTACAGGGTGGGGGGGGGGCACCTTTTTTACATAGAGAATTTTATCTTTTTGTGATGGTGGTGGTGGTTGTTAATAGGAATCTTCATCTTAAATAATGCTCCTCTCCAGACAATTTCATCTTCCCATCAATGGGATTCAGCGGGTAGTCCGATAAAGAGATACAGGAGTCTAAACTTCCTGAAACAACAACAGATGTAATACTGCATAACTGCAGGAGACTCATTTAGTGTCCTCACGAGAACAGAAAATTGAAGCAGAATTAGGTCACTCAGGTTTTTCATACAGATTGAACAGTAAATCAAGAGGGGTTACGGTTCTGGCAAGAAAAAGAGTTCCATTAAAGGCGACAGATATTTGTTCAGGTCCAGAGGAGAAGTTTATGATTCCTGTAGGAGAGTTATTTGAACAGAAAATGACACCGGTACATTTTGTTCCTTCAAGGAGCTGAGTGACACTTTTAAAAGAGAGAGAGGGAGGCTGACTTTTGGTAACTCTGCTGATAAGACAGCGCTCGGTAATTTTTGAGAAGGAATTTTCAGGGTTGTAACGGAGCCGAGGGCAGGACAAAAAACACAGGAAGCGGACTATGCTTGCTTCCTGAAGCAAGGAGGCTATACTGCTGTTTTCACACTAAATTCTGACTTGCTACCAAAGACGGCTCACCTAAGTCAAAGACGCTCTTCTCAAATAAACGCCTTTGGATAGGAAATTATTTATTTTTCATGCAAACATGTGTAGAATTAATTTACATGCCAACGTGATAATTCCTAGAGCACTTCTGACCAACCCTCAGACTTCAGATGGAAGAACTGAAGCGTTTCGTGTACCGACAGGGCAAAGAACGTGTGCCTCGGCACCAAAACACTGCGCGCGCACGAGCACACACGCGCACACAGGCACTGACACTCACTACAGAGAAAAGTCAAGTTCCGTCAGAAGGAAAAGATGGCCTACAGGAAAGGATCCAATTTAAATGAGAACAAAATGTTTTTAACCGAAGAGCGGGTGCACATCTGAGGCAAAGCGTTCATATTGCAGAAACGTATTTATGCTACTACTAAATAAAGGTCAATTTGTCAAAATTCTGGTTTTATGAAAAGGTGACTTAAAAGTAAAAAAAAGTAAGATTCTGACAATTTCCTTTCAATTTTCATAGGCAAAGGAAATTAGACTACAACAGTCAAGGGAACGAACATGTGTGAAAGAATTTCTGACAGGTGATTTTTGCTCAAACCAAGTTGATGATATTAAAGAGATTTTTTTTAAAGACCTTGCTCAAAATCCTCGATCAAGAGAGACAGATACACTGGACCCTTCCAGTTAACAGTGCTAAAGGTTAGTAAGCCAGCTTCTCAAAGAGGGGCAAGAAGGAAGAGAGTTTTTTAACTGTCTTTTACAAATGCCTAAAGGCCTTCATCTAACCCTTTTTAAGGGATACATTTAACTAATCTCTGTGGTTGGACAATTTATCTTCATATAGGCAGAAGTTAGCCATTGCACTATAACTAAAGAACATAAGAAGGCCCATGCAAAACCCTGCCAGGGCAAGCTTAAGCTTCTTCCAAAGACAGCCATGAGAAAACTCAGGCCAGAAGACCCACCAGCTTTTTGGACCCGGAGTTGCCAGATCAATCACTTCAGAAGCCAGGCAGCTTTACAAAAGAGGAGACGTTTATCAAGTAATAATAATATGAAGAAGAGCCATTCCACCACACTCTGCAGATGCTTATAACTGAAAAGATACGGACATTCATTTTTTTTTTTAATTGATACAGGTGTGGAGTACAAAAGCTTCACACTACATACTTTGGGAGACCAGCCATGAAGATCATTTTCCAAAAGGGGACTAAAATGAGCTCATTACAAGAAAGGCCTGCAAATAAAATTCTCATCAAAATGATAAAATTTAGGAGTCAGTAAGACACACAAACACACACACAACGCAATACAGGCTTAAGAAAGAAAAAAAAAATTCAGATGTATTTCTAGACATAGAGAAGGTCTACATTATGAGGGTAGTTCACTGATTTAACAAAGGGACTGGTAACTGTGTACCTTTAAGGCAGGAAAAAAATGTTAGCTCTTAGGAAGTCAGAATTTTTAGAGTAACCAGGTGATACCCACCCCTCTGTCCCATTTATTGTCTTTTAAAAAAATCCTCCTGACTTTTTTTATTCAATAGCAACATAAAGGACTGTATATGAATAGATTTTTTGTCCTAAATGAGTACCTAGGGCTAATATTTGACTTCATACCACACAGCAATTATTCCCCCAAAAGAATCTGCCTATCAACACTGAAATATCAATTGATGATGGGTATCGAGCTCTCCAGGGATACATGAAAAGCTGGCAACAGCAACATAAAAGCTCTTAATTGAGGATTAGTAATAGCAGTGAGAGTCAAGTTATATTCTTCATCCAAAAAGCTACACACACTTAATGGTAAGTTACTGTGATTTCTCTCAGAGTATTTCTCAAAGCTGATAACTTAGTATTTTAATATAATAACAGATGAGTCATGTGTTTTCCAAGATTAAGGTAATTTTTGTAAAGGGTTCCTAGACATTCTTTACTAACATTCCCTATAATTTTTAACCTCTAATTTTCTTTTAAATTAAACCATACTTTGGAAATAATAATAATCGCTAACGTGTATTGGAAGTCTTTGTATCACGTTCTTTTCCCCCTACAAGAGCCACTATAATACCTTCTTTTAACATATGAGGAAACTGAGTCACAGAAACAGAAAAGAGAGTTAACTGGAGGAAGGCAACAGAGCTAGCTAGCGGTAGAGCCTGCTTACTGGCTAACTCTCAAAACCTCGGTCTTAGCTCTGTTTTATCCTGACTCGGTTCTTACCGGACTCTCCTTTTGGTTGACGTTAACCACTTACACCAGGGATCTGCTGACTACGGCCAGCAGGCCAGACCCCGCCTGCAGCCTGTTCTCACAGTTTCCCTGGAACACAGCCAGCCCACTATCCTCTGTGCCTGCGCTCACAGTGGGAGGGCAGAGCTGAGTAGTTATGACAGAGACTCTGTGGCCCTTTACAGAAAAGGTTTGCTAATCCCTGACTTAGATAAATGTGCCTAATCAGGTGCAAATGAACGTTTCTGGAGTAAGAGTTTAAATAAGGACCCCATATGAAGACACTCACATAGGGCCTACTCCAAAAGTTGGACCAAGCCACAGACCAACAAATGTATGAACTAACAAGTCAAAGAATACGTTATACAGTATCATGAGATGTGTTGTTCCTGAAAGTCAGGCCAACAGATGCGCTCAACATCTGAGCCACTCATAGTCACCAGTCAGGGACAAATGGACAAACCAGGACAAAACACTGTATAATCTCAGTGCCGGATGCCTGCTTTCTTGCATCTCTAGGAACTCTGGGCTGGGCTTTTGATCTTGGCATGCTATAGGGGTGGATAAAACTTTTTTGACTGAATAAGTGAAAGTTACAGTCCTGCCAACCTGGAACCCCCCAGAGGGCCCTCATTCCTCAACCCAGTGGCAAACAAACTCTTTCCTGTGACTTGGTTCTAAAACCATCCTCAAGCCTGAGTATTCTGCCTCTGCAATTCTCCTGAGGCCTTTCCCCGGTCCCCTAGAAAAGAATGACCGCACCACCAGGAGACACGGGACCCCCGAAGCTTGGTGGTGCCTGCAAGGGCATGGCAGCGAGACCTGCCCATCCCCACCGCGGGGCGGGGTGCGTTACCTATACTCCCGCTCCTGCAGGATCTCCACGGGGTCCAGGCCTTGCGGTTTCTGAATGGGGCTGATGCGGCTCTGCTTCTGCTGCAGCTGCAGGATGGGCGAGGGCTGCCCCGGGGCCGGCTGCGGCACGGAGGGTCCTGGCACGGCGGCCGCAGGGGGCGGTGCTGCTGCAGGGGGCGCGGGCGAGGGCCGGCCGCTGGGCGCGGGCACCGGCAGCTTCTGCGGGGGGCTCGGGCCGCTCAGCTCTGGCCCCGGGCCTGCGGGACAAGAGTGACATGGGCAGCTCTGGAGGGAAGGCAAGCCAGGCCCCCACCTGGCCTGCCTGCTGCCCCCACCCCACCCCCACCATGGCCCGGCGATGGGGACAACTAAACATCTCAAGAGAAGGGAAAAGGAGGCTAGGAAGGAGGATGATGAAGCGGGGGGGAGGGGGGGGGAGAAAGAAAGGAGAAAGAAAGAAAAAGAGAACCTGGCATCCCTCCCAGGGGAAATGGCATTCACCGACGAACACCGGCCAAACGGCCCAAAACTGACACTTAGGTAACAAACTGATCATGGAATGGGCCGCCAGCTTTTAACATAGGCCTCAGTGGGTTTTTAAAAAGGATGGCAGGTGCATTCAGAGTTCTGGAAAAGTAAGGGAGACACCCAACCATCAGATGCCATTTGGGTGTGATCCCAAAACCACATTTTGCAGACTGCACAAGCCCCTTGCCTCCCAATCAGGAATAGCCCTGCTGTTAGACTCGTGCTTCACAAATACAGACAGCAGCTCGCCGGGTCCCTGATGTGAACTGAAAGGGGCACACCTTCTTTAACGACCTAGAAAGTATATTTCAGGCTTAATCAGTGCATCAAGGAAACAAACTTTTTACTACATGTTAGAAGGTATTTCTCAAAACATTCAGTGTGGGGGGTGGGGGGAAATCTGCTTATTCCACCTAATAAAAACTATCAAAGATTTAAGAGAGCATTTTTCTCATGTTATCAGAAGAAAGGAATATGCAATCATTAAGGATATCAAAATGCACTTGGTAAGTTAATTTAAAGCAATTTTCTACATTAAACTTCATACATTTAAACTGATTGCTAGGTCTGGACCTAAAATAAATATTCCATCTCTCCTCCAGGTGAATGTTTACTTATTTCAAAATTATAAATAAGATTAGTGATGCCACCAGAGGACTTAGTAAATTAAAAAAAAAAAATCTCAGTAAGCAGATGCTAAAACCTTGCATAGGCATCCTTGCAAGTATTTTCTCTGTCCGTTCTGTGAAAAATTAAAATTATTAAATGGTAACAAAAATAATCATCTCTATACTTCAGAGCGACTAATAATTAACCATACAAAGACATACATTATGAAAAATTAAGACATATTTATTCAATTTCCAGCAAATACCATTCAGAAACGGGCTCAAATAACAATGCAAGGATGGCCATGAGCAAACATTTTGACAGGAAGAATGTGAAGAATTAGAACAAACTGCTTAGGAAACTACTGTGTGTGTGGGGGGGGGTGTAGCGTTACTGGTCTAAAAAACCCACTACCTTTAATGAAAAGAAAATCCAGGTCTTACCAAGGTAATATTGTACTAATTACCTTAAATTCAGTTCTCAACGTGTTTGTCCTCCTTTCAAAGTTTAAATAAGTCATCAATAAAATCCATAACAGAGCAATAGTACACATTTCACTTACTCCGGGCACCTTCTTCTTTAGCATTATGGCTTGTATATGTCCACGTAGAAGTCTATGCCGACTCCTTGAGGTATACCTATTCATTCAAGTCACTATTTCTAAAACCACACAGTCAAAGGAAGTTATCCAGAGCATGTCTGATATCCCTGGTTCCGAATCTAGTAATTTTCAGCTTATGACTCCAAACTAGACCCAATACATACACGGCTAGCCTTCTTTAATCCATAAATACAGAGACATTCTTATCTGGTTGAAGAACCCTTAAAATTGAGGAGCAGAGAGAGACCCAAACATGGACCTAGGTGGTCCAACCTCCAATCTAAAACAACTTGCTGTGAACTAAACAGGTACATTTAAAGCAACCTGTATCTCTTCCAAAAGAACTGGTAAGTTGCACCTCTGGTGCCCTGTGAGCCTGAGAAAGTTCCTTAACCTCTGGTGCCTCAGTTTCCACTTCAGGAGAATAGGGACAGTAACAGTGCCCACCCCAGAGAGAGGCAGTGAGGATTCAAGGAGACAATGGGGCTATGTGCTCAACCCTCAGCTCTGGTCATCACTGTCACCAAGGACACAAAGGTAAAGAAGTTAACTATTCAGCCTTTCAGAAAAACTCCATGGCCAAAGAAAGGCTTTCCAGGAAATTTGGTTACCGTATTAGCTGGCCACTTTGAAAGTATGCTGTTCTAGAGCAAATTCCAAAAGGCTTCTATGTTTTAATAAAATTCAGCACAAATACTCAGATAGGTCGGCTTTCCAAGTGCTTCCTGCTAATTTTCTATCAGTCACTTACAAGCAAACTCTTTTCTAACTCAACACTGCAAGTTCCTTTACTGCGTGGGTCTGTTTTCTCCTCTCCAACAGATTATATAAAAACTTCTATTTAGAGAGGCTGGGGAACTGAATGCACCTCACTGCAATTACACATGCCCGGAACGCAACTGTCTATCCACTAGGTGTTATGCCTGCCCCCGGGGTGCTGAGCTGCCTGACTGGATTTGCTCTCTATCAACACAAAGCATCTTGACAACAGACGCTCGTGGTCGGCCTGACGATAAGAACTTGCCCCGACATCTTCAGATAGAAGACAAATTACATTCTTTAGCTTATCTCCAACTCCCTCTCTGACATAAACAATTTAGGTTTAATTGTCAGAGGTATGAAATGTTTCTGTTTTCCCCTCAGCCCTTGCCTTAGAAGTCAAGGTAGATCTATGCCCTGACACTCCTGAGGGGCGTCCCCCTGCGGTTAAGGAGGGGCTGGGGCTGTGGAGGTGTCTTTATTAGATGCCTGCTTTTAAGAGACAGGTAAACAAGCTCATTAAGTCTCACATGTACAGAATTTCTGCATCGAGCTCCCACTTCACCTTCTGGCACACAAGGATACTTATGCAAATAACAGTCTGTGCGTTAAATCTAAGAATCTGAGTGGCTGCCAGAGGTTGAAAAAATAAATGTAACACTGAAGTGTATTTAAACTGAGCAGACTAGAGACATTAGATAACTTGGGAAAAAAGGTGGGGGGGTGGGCGGAGCAGGAGAGGGACAAGCACTGAAAAACGTCAGCAATAAAACTTACTTTCTACCATAAAGTCCTTCCTACCCACCGCAAAGAAAAACCTGAAACTTTTTCAGTTCCTATTTTGAATTTGGCTTTGGCCTCTAAAAAGAAAAGTGGATTGAAATTGAAAGAAAACGATGGGTTTGATTTGAGCGGAGCCCACGGCGGGGAAGAACTAAGGAGTCATTTGTTCAGGGAGCACTTCCTCCAGTCAGACTGGAATTCTCTGGTTGGCGGCTATGATGGTGTCACTTTGGGTGAATTGTAACTTTGGAGTAGGTTTGAGGCAGATCACTCCAGCCAAGAAAGATTCTCTGCACATGAATAACAGCAGCAAATGGGACAAATGAAAAATGGAATCACCGCTACCTCCAGAGAAGTAGGCAGACTTAAACTGATTTTTTCCTTAAATATCAGCAGAGGTATTTATAAGCAATTATGCTTCTTTATGGGGTGGGGGATACACAATGATTAATAAAAGTAACATTCATTCAGAAAAATTATTGTGCCTTCTTTTGGTCTAAATGCCAATCCAAAAAAAAAAAAAAAAGTCTTTGTCAAATCAGGTCATTGACTCCCTGTGAAATCGGGCATTTGGGGACAAATTTAGCCAAGGAGTCAGATACAATCTCCCTCCCAGAGCCAGTAATGGGTCTGCTCTACTGGAAGACAGTATCCTCTTCCCTCCTTATTCACAACGTCCTTGCCCACTCCAGCACTATCTGCCCAAATATTTTCATTTCTAATGAAGCCTGACTGCTGAAAATCCAAAAGACACGGGCAAAGAGTAATAGAATAAATTCCTCCAAATGACAGGAGCCTGGAAAGGACAACTGGAGCTGGGCAAAAAAAAAAATGGAGCCCTCTTTTCTGGAGACAATCCCGAAAATGCACTGAGGATTGTGCTGATTCTGAGAATGCGAAAGTTTTGTTATGTCCAAGTGTCCAGAGGGCTAAAACTTCATCCTTTAAGCTTGACTACTTATCTGGTCTCATTATTTTGACTCTGTGTGAAAATGTTTCTCAAACAAATCATTCAGCTTCCCGCCTTCTTAAACAACACCTTGGAATCTTCCCCTGCTGCATCTGTGTCATTTTTAAAAACACCAGTGCTCATGGAGGTCTGTGACAAGGGGATGTCCCAGGACAGGCTACAATGCACAGGCAAGTATGATTGTGTGACGAGGTCCCTCCCCACTACCTTTTGGGAGGGACTGACTTTGCTCCCTCCTGCTTAAACTACCAACTATCCGATTGTTACCATTCAGTCTCTACTGGGAACTCTTTGAGTTACTGCTCCTCATGTACTGAGACACAGCATTGCAACACCACCAGCATTGCTGACACTGGGTCTAGAGCATGTGTTAAAAGGCTCACAGGAAGGAGCTGAGATAATTTTCCTTCGTACACACAGGAGTGAAAGGCCTGCGACTGGTACACAGACCTTGGGACAGAGTCTTGCCCTGATCAAGAGCCTTCTGGTCATGAAGGAGCCAGCATGGGGAAGGGGTTAAGGACATGGGCTGTCCAGGCAGACCACTGGCGTCTGAATCCTGACTCTCCCCACTCTAGATGTACCACGTGTGCAAGGTACTCATCCCTGAGCACGCTGCATGAGGTAGGCTGGTAGGCATTCAGTAAGTATAAGCCACACACCTACACAGACATACATGCTTTTTCTTCTCTCTGGCTGCATTCCTGAGAGCTGGAGTTTCTGCACTGAGCATCCAAACGACCATCTTATGCATGGTTTTCTTGTACAGCTTTTTCAGTCCCTGATGTCTGGTCCCCTGTGCTCCTCCACCTACCAGAGCACAGCAGTCCACAGACAGAAATCTGCAGATGACATGATACTTTCTTGCTCTTTAAAAACCTATTCCTAAGGCTACATCCACAATTAACAAGATGAGTTTATCCTTCAAGTGGGTAATTCTAAGAGCTTCCTCTACCAGAAAAGAAATATTTACATACTCGAAGGTAGAATTTTTAAAAAATACAAATAATAATATTTAAAAAATACAAATAATATTGTATTTTAAAAAATACAAATAAAATTACAAATAATTGGAATAGTCCCCAATTCTAGGAAGAGGACCAATATTCCAAACTAATGGCAACGATCAGCTGTCAGGGCTTGCCCAGATGAGAGTGAACTATTCCCAGGAAAGGGCGTCAATGACAAGGAAGCATTTTGGAATTCAAATTCCCTAGGATTCAAATTCTCTGGACTCCAAAGCTCTAGTTAGAAGAGAACCATAAACACTTTGCTTATCCAGTTGCTAACAGAACCCTTCCCAGAGAAAAGAACGTTCACGCAAGGTCATCTTACAGCCCCTTGGAGCTCTGAATTTTGTCACTGGGATCAAGTCAGACACCAGAGGGCCATACAAAGGACTACCTCATCTCAACCTGTGACATAATGTCATGGCTTCAGACATGATGCCAGGGGATGTAGGAAATAGGCCACGTGGATTCCATTACTCTATTTAGTATCAACAAGTGTTACCGATGCCTCTATCATGCAGTGCCTCTTACAAGAATAATGACAATCATTTAAAAATAATCCCACCTGGGCAAGCTACTTTATACTCTCATGCCAGAAAAGACTCTGTGTCCTCTGAGAAACTGGTAAGCAACTTCCTTGTGAGTGGTGAGAATGAGGTACCTGAACGTCTCCTTTCCTGACTGCCAGGAAACCTGGGTCATTTTGGAAGCCCAGGTACCACAACCGCGAGCACTCCTGTGGCCCCCACGGCCCCGACCTCCCTGACCTCCCTGACCTTGAGCTCTACTTCCCTTTGTTTCTGACTTTCTCCTTGCTAACTCCTTGACTGCAGGTATGCTTTTTGGAAGCCGCCCCAAATGTTTTTCACAACAAAAAGGGGTAGAGCTAAATAAATCCACAGACATGAAATGGCTCAGGAAGGGCAGATTCGAGGAGGGCGTGGTGGCCGCTGGAACCCACCGGGTGGGGTGCCGGGACTCTTAACCTCGGGTGCGTGGATGGGCTTCGGACAAACCTGGAACCACTTGGAAGGGAATGCAAAATTCACCAGGGTTGGACGGCACATTTTCCCTAGACCCACAGCTGGCAGCGAGTCTCCAAAGGCTAAGAAGCACTGCTCTCGACTCCACAGCAGAGACCGAGAACCGAGAACCGAGAACCGTGGCCACCTACGTGAAGTAAGACAGGGGAGCCAGCGAGGCACAGCCGCAGGCCGCGCCGGCCAGCCCTGGGCTGATACCGACCGGCACTTGGGCGCAAGCAGCCGCCGCTCTCGCCCGAGCTGGACCCCCGCGCTGTCAGTCGGGTGGGTGCCTGTCAACCTACCAGATGGCCTGCTGTAGTTAACGAGGGCCGGCTGCGGCGGCGGCGGCGGCGGCGGCGGCGCCTGGGGCTGCGGCTGCGGCTGCGGCGGCGGCGGCGGCGGCTGCTGCTGCATGCCCGGCAACGTCCTCTTCCCCTGGACAGCAAGCTGCAGTGTTTCGGGGAGCGGCTGGCCCCGGGCCAGCATTTTGTAAGCCAGAATCTGAGCTCGCAGCTGATGCAGCTGGACGGGGCTGAAAGGCGAGGGACCTCTGCTGGGCTGGCTCATCGCCTGCGGGTCGCCCGGGATGAGGGGCCCCGACTGGCTCGGAGGCATCTGCGGTGGGGTAGGGCCACCTCCCGAGAGGGGGCTGGAGACGTGCTCTGGGGCTCCCAAGGGCGACGGGTGCGGCGACAGGTAACCTAGAACAAAACACAAAAGGAGAGATCAGGAGCTGCCCCCGAGGACCCCGAAAGAGAAGCATCCCTGATTATCTGGATCATTTTCTACAACAGCACCGTCTGAGGGAAATAGAAAGCCTATGTAATTTAATCATTAGGGGATCACACACAATTTGAACTTTATATATATATCAAATACATAGAATTTAAAATTTTCTAGTCATCATACTAAAAAGCAAAAGAAACGACAAAAGTAATTCTAATCATAGGTAACTGAAATCAAAATACCCCAAATATTATAATTTTAAAAATATTTAGATTAAAATATAAAAAAGTATTATTTTATAAAAATATAAAAAATTATTAAATAAATACATTAAATTTAATACAAAAATTATTAGAGAGCTATTTTACATTCTCTCTTTCATACTATGTTATGGTACAGTCCACATCTCTACTGCGACTAGCCACATTTCAAGTGATGGACAGCCACCCGTGTCCCAGGAGGTAAACTGGTAGTGGCTAGTGTACACCTATCGGAAGGGCACCAGGGGACAGAGTTATACATTAAAAGCTGCTCCAACCTCGAGAACAGAACCTGAAGGTGTCCGCTATACCACAGTGCAGGAATGGGGAGTCTCTACTGGGGATATGACTTGGTTTATTATCATGCACTTTACGAATAACTCGCCATTACTGAGGGCCTCCACTGCTGTAGGCACTGTGTGAGGCACTGGACATACGATTTTAGCAGAGTTCTCCCTGGAAGCAGAGCCTGATGGAAGGACTGCGCACAGCGGACTGATCCGGAAGGCGTGAGGACCCTGGCCGGAGCGTGCACAGGTGACACGAGGAAGGGCTGGCAGCCGGATAATGGGTGTATGACTACGCCAGACGCTGCAGAGGGTGCCTGACGATTAATCTCACACAGAAGCTCTGGGATATGAGGTACATGACTGGCCTCCAAATTATCCCAGGGGAGGGGTGAAGAAGCTGTTGTAGTTATACTGTTAGGATCATTGCTCACTGGTTCTGACTCTGGGATCCTTAGTCCCCAAGGACTTTGCCATGTGTGAGTAAGGTGGACAAGGTGGACTCAAGGTGAAATGGTAGTGTGGCCAGTGGACGCAAGGCTGGTGGGAGCACTGAAATGGGAAGAAGAATTAAAGGGATGTGAGTGGAGTATACACTTTTTCCTCAATCCTCACAACATCCCCAAGAAGATGTTTCTTAGCATCTCATGTTTTAAAACAAGGAAACGGTGGCTCAGAGAGTACACGAGTTACCCCAGGTCACATAGTTAGATCTTGGTAGCTCCCAGATTCATTTGGTTCCAAGGTGTGTACTTTTCCCTTAGTCTACTACTAATTTGGTTTTAGAAAAATAAGTAAAAAGCCTGAAAGTTTCAAAAATTTTCTAGAACCATTTACAAAATAATATAAAAATGAGAATAATCTATTTGGGTTATAAGAGATCTAAATGGGAAATTTAAGAATGCTTTTCTGGGGAAAGAAAAGTCAAAATGCATGAAAATGTCAAGCAACTTATTTCAAGAAATGGCCGGGATATCCTGGCCAAAACCTTCCTGGAAAAACATACAACTGAGCATGGCTGAAGGGAGATTCAAGAGGCAGGAGAGGATGGAATGGCTGACCGCAACCCAAAAGGGTATCCTCAATTCAAACTGAGTGCTAATTAATCAACTCAAAGGTTGGTCCTGAGACACAATGTCAAATGTTAGATTAAAGGTCTTTGCCTTTAATAAATGCACCTGTGTCACAATTATCATAAAGGTCATCACATTGGTGGTTATTAGGAATCTGCTGTGTATTTGAACCTATGTCAGGGTTTGAGCTGAAACAACTCTGCATATCCACGTGGAATCACAGAGGCCCAAGAATACGTGACCCACACTGAATGTGGACGTACTGTCGCCATTCGCAAGACTAGAGAAAATAAAGGATGGAGTTACTTTCATCTCAAGATGCCATTTGGAGAGGGAAACAAATGTACCCCGATTCCCTAAGACCAGGGTGGGTTTTGTTCTATCAGTTGGTGAGATGTAGAACTCCATTCCCCAAATCCCCACTCATAAGGGAGCACAAAAATCACACAGCCATTAGGGTTCTCGCTGGTCACAGAAGTTAGCCGAGAAAACGCCCCTGAAATCAGTCTGCAAGACTAGCAGAAAGTTAAACTCCGCGTGTTGTTATTTGTAACAATAAACATATAGAGAACATCGATAGCATGCACTTAACTCCATCACTGACACTCTTCCTTCTTAAGTGAGGTTAACATGCACCCCTTAATTGTGATGCTGGTGCAAAATGGTAGTTTGTTCCTTATGAAAGCACCTTCCTAACACCTTTTTGGCCAACCCTGCATCTACCAAAGGAGGAAAAACCTCCTTCTAAAGCTACTGACATTTTCATGGTAGAAAGGATACAACCAAGTGTTAAAATGGGTCGTATGTTGCCTGACTTCTGGTCTCTCCTCAGTTCATCACAGCTTACTCATGATAAATCACAGGAAGCCTAATACAATGGACCAAAACATTAGACAATCCAATCCAAATGCCACTGTCTAACACTGTTCATCAAATCACTCTTTTAAGATATGAACTCCAGGCAAGGCAATGTTATGAAGATGAGACAGTGACATTGAGCACAATGATGAATTTTACCTCAAATTTGCTAAGAAAGAAATTGAGAGTGGAATAAAAATCACGTTCCTTTTAAAAAAATCATTTTCCAGAATTAATCAATACAACAAAAATTTTTACCTCAAATGTGATAAGAAGGAACTAGGGGTAGGAAAAATTGTTTCCTAAAATTTACAGGGGGTGTTAATAGAATCATTTTATCACAGTAGGACATTAAAAATGTGACAGCATTTTGGCTAAAGAGAGAGATTTCTGTTTTTCTACATGACTAGCATTCCATAAAACTTGCAGAACATCAGAATCTAAATGATGAAACAACATACTTTCATGATTATCTTGAGTTGAGAGAACAGTGAAGAAACTGACTTGGAGTAAGTACACATCTGTCTGGAGGATGACAGTGTTGATGTAGAATCCGCTCCTCTGGAAATCTGGTTTGATTTGCTCATTTAAAATTAGTCAAAAGTGGCAGTTTCCGTCCCTCGTCTTCAAGGGCCATTATCTCCCCAGTTTCACCTTGCCTCAGAGAGAAGCAATCACCTCTCTCCTTTTAATAATCTTGAACTTCAAGGGCCAATTTTATATGAATTTTCTCTTCACACACATACACACATACACACACTCAATACTACATACTTGCCTTTGAAGACTTTTTTCTATCCAATGGACTGAAAATAAACAATGTTATCATTGGGACCATAAGGTACACAATTCAGTACGTAATGAAGGAAACGGCTTTGCCTCTCAACCAATACCTTAAAATAACCTAATAGGTTGCTAGGTAGTTAGAGCTGGCAGTTTTCTGATCAATACCACACCTCTCTGTCCCTGTGTGTTTATAAACGGCTTCCGATGATGGGGTTTTTAAAGATACGTGCCATTATGCAGTCTCAATTCTTTTTAGGTCATTATACACAATAAGACTGCATTATACCACTATTACTTTATTCAAAAACATATTTGAAATAAGTAATTCTCCAGCTTACGAGGCTCTTTACTATTTTAGAGCAAAACATTATGTGCTAATTATTACATTTAATGCAGACCTCTGCATTTCCAAGTAATTATAACTTAATAAAATTATATAAAAATTAAGATCTATTTAAAAGTGTTAGCTTTTGAACTGTAAGTTCACTTCTTTACCTAACTGAACAAAATTTACTAAGTAACTAGCTATGTGTTAGACATTGTGCCATGTGCTGGAGATTCCCAGAAGAGTCACCATTCTAAAAGTTGAAGAAAGGAACTAAGCAATGAAAGAAACGTTAAGATACGTACAAGTAAAAATGCTCAATTACAATTCATGCCTTTCCAGCGTTGCATTTTGCAGTTTTCTAGGGCCCCACTACTAGAGGTACTGCAGAGCCAGGAGCAGACAGAGCAAGCAGCTGGCTTTGAGAATCACTGAATATAGCTCATCTACAAGTCCAAGCTATTAAAAATGAGATCTGCATTAGCTCTGTGAACACACCTGGCTCTTTAGAATTTAAACAATAAACCTGGATGCGTTGTCTTAATTCATTCTTAACAGTGAATGGGTCAAATTTTTTCTTCCGGTACTGCAAAAAGTCCCGAAGATTCAGACTGCTTTTCAAACAGGGTCAAGACTTTGCGTCATCTGCAACACTTACGTCTGCCTGCCGTCAAAATTCAGATCAGAATGTGGGATACTCAAAAACCTCCTCGACATTAGTGGAGACACATTCCTATGTTTCCATGATTTCTGTATATAAATATATATTATACCGGACACATTTCTCTAAATCCTCAATAGTCAAAAATCTTCCCTCAGGTAGACGGATGTCTGATCACGGAGGGAGAAAAAAACTCACATACACTGAATCACAGAAGAATACATACAGTAACACATAGAGCATAAACTTGAATTAGACTATCAACACATTAAGAGTTAGTTAGTGCTAGATTAACCATACCTCTTACAGGTTGAAATGCTCATCTAATGATCTGGAAAATAGATTACATTGTATTCAAAAGACTTTGAGGTATCTTTAATAGGACTTCAACAATGAAGGAAAAAGGCACCCAGGAGAAGAGAAATATACCGTATTTGGCCGTTATTGCGGGCTGAACTGTGTTCTCTACAGATATGTTGAAAGCCCTAACCCCTAGCACCTGCGAATGTGACCTTATTTTGAAATACGATCTTTACAGATGTAAGACGAGGTCACACCGGACGAGGGTAGACCCTCATCCAAAGGCTGCTGTCCTCACAAGAAGAGGGAGATCTGGACACCCGCACAGACACACAGGCAAAATGTCATGGAGACCCAGACAGAGATGAGAATGATAGATCTACAGGACAAGGAATGTCAAGTATTGCTGGCAACCACCAGAGGCTAGGAAGAAGCAAAGAAGAATTCTTCCCTAAAGACTTCAGAGAGACCACGGCCCTGCCAATACTTTCATTTCAGAATTCTAGAATTCTCCAAAATCTTGTGAGAATACCATTTCTATCATTTTAAGCCACCCAGCTTGCGGCAAGTTGTTACAACAGTCTTAAGAGACTAATACAGCCACCCACCAGCAATGACAGGTAATTCCATGGCCAGAAAAAGTCACCTGACAAAGTGTGAGCGTGTAGTTCAAGGGACATGGGTGGCTCATCTCACCTTCATATCTTTGAGGTCCTGGGGAGGCAGACCTGGGCTCTCCTTCCAGCCCTGTCACTTACTGGATGTGCAAACTTAGGAAAACAAAGTAAATTCTCTGAGCTTTAGCTCCTCCATCTATAAAATGGGGTAACATAATTTATCTTACAGGATCAAGATAAAGATTCTGCACCAAGTACATAAACCACTTTGCAGAGTGCTTGGACACACAGTGGCCAGGAAAATCAGTAAGACTTTAGAAATAAAATTGCCCACATCAACCATAAAATTGGGTTGGTGGGGGCAAGGGGGAATTTCTACAGGGAAAAGAAACCTGCCGCATTCCTTAGATATGTTCTTAGGAAGCCATAATTAAAATAACCAGGAGGAAAGATGAAAGACTGCCGTAGGGAGCCAAAATCAGGTATGCAGCAGACACAAACCTTGGCTGTGTTGATCCATCGGACTCTGGGGAGGACCCATCCCTGGGTGAGGCGGTCGCATGGCGGTACCCTTCATGGATCCACAGTGGATATCTTCCACGCCCCCCTTGTCATGCATACCATCAATAGGCTGAAACGTTTACAGGACATCAGTTAGACACCTCCTTAAGGTACAACGTTTCTATCTGGCGTTTGAAGACCCCTCCCTATAAACTTCAAAATTGTGGCCCAGTCACCTGTTACCCATACCACAATCATATATTTCTACACCTATATTACATATGTTACTATACATTATGGACATTTCATAGGTGGGAACAGAAAATAAAATTTAAAAAAAGACTACACCAACAGGATCAGCAAAACTACCTGTAAGTCAAAAGTTAAGGCTTTCAACAGTTGAAATTTTTTCGGTAAGGTCAAAACGCAAATAAAAGTGAAGCTCCGTTCACAAGGTAGACAAATATAAGCTATTCTTTCACGCCCGTTTAAGGAAGTCCTGAAACCTGCTGTATGCTGAAGTTAGTCCAGTGTCTGAAGGAAGACTATTTGAAGTGTCTGCGATGATCTATTTCTTGGTAATTTTTTTACGTCAGAGGGGAAGGAACCATGGAAAGTTTAAAAGTTGAAGCCAGAAAGTTCCATGGCAGTTGGGAAAAGAGGAACGGACAGGGTAGAACAGTGAATGGGGGTAAATACTGAAAGAGAAAGAGGCTGAAACAGAAGAAACTGTTCTACAGGGGGCGGAGGACTGAGAAAGGTTAAAGGCAGGGTTTGGGAAAAAATAATAAGGAACACAGGGGCTGGAAACAGGACTTGAGGCCTTGTACCCAACAGATATGCAAACAATTGCTATTGAACTGACGCTAATCCAATCCAGAATTGGGCAACGGAGCATGTGTTCAAGAAAGGAAAAGTCCATTCCTCCCCAAACTGGAATAGCAATTTTCAGAACAGCCTGAAAGGAATATTTCCAGGAGTTTATAGAAACCAAATGACTTCAGGCAAGAAAGTATGAGTGTTTGCAGTTTTGGAGAAAGGAAAGTTAATTTCTGCAGAGTCAAAAGCACGCACTTGAAAAGAGGAGAAATTTACCATAAAGAGGATGCTCAGAAGAAAAATGGGAAGAATTTGGTATAAAGAGTGTCTCTGAGTCTGTTAAATAGTAATAATAGAGAGGAAATCAAAGCAACACAGCAGATGTATTTAGGCCACTTGTTTATTTATTTCCAGTAATGTTGAAAAGCAAAAAGCTGAAGCTCAGAGGGAGACGGAGGAGAAAGACAAGGAATAAAGCTGCCTATAAAAAGATTCGCAGAAAGTGAAGGCATCTGGTCAGCAGGTGTGAACTCCAGGCACTTAACCATGTCCCCACTCAGGGAATTAACTGGGGGCTGGGGGCTGAGGAAAAGCAGGGCAAGAAAATGCAAAACTAGCAGAATGAGAGCAAAACAAAACAAAGAAGAGCACTGATGGGGGTAGAGAATAGGAGAAAATGTGACAAAGATACTAGATGATAAAACAAGGGATCAGGGGGAGGGTATAGCTCAGTGGTAGAGGGTGTGCTTAGCATGCAGGAGGACCTGGGTTCGGTCCCCAGAACTTCCATTAAAAATGAATAAATAAATAAACCTAATTACCTCCCCCTTCCCCCCAAAAAGCTGAAAAAAAAAAGTTAGCATTAAAAAAAAAAGGGATCAAAAGATATAATTATAAATAAAAACCACCCAGTGCAAAAGCATCACATGACCCAACACTCATGCATACATTTAACTTTTAAATGCTTAAATAATGATAAGGTTAGCTAAGTAGTTTCCTTCAAAGTTTACCTTTCATTTTGGAGGTGAAACATCCTTAAACCATTCTGAAATTATTTAACCCACCTGGACAAAGGTTTACATGCGACAGATCCGATCTGTAATATAGCTCCCCAATTAATTGAATATGAGCACAAGGCAATTTAATGACGTCAGTGTATCTATATGTTCAATATGTCTCCTAAAGAATATGATACAGAAAACAAGCAGCTTTCCTTCTTTACATCCCTGACAAGCTAAGAATGGTGTTTAAAATAAACTAAAAAGGCAGGGAGAGAACTTAGGGATCATCACAGGGCTACCGATCATCATTAAATGACAATGAAGAAGTTTCAGAGTAATTAACAGTGATGATATGATTCTATTATGACATAAGAAGAAAATTTTTTAATCACACCTGAATATGCATACCTGTGCTAACATGGTGTTCTTACTGAAGATGGGGAAAAGTAAGGTGTTAAAAAGCATATACAACAGTCTGTTACCCAGGGTGAACCATTTCTTTTATTTATGTCAATATAGTTTTACTTTTCAAAATGACCATATATTAATATCCTGATTTGAAAATCCTCAAGTAACAAAATTTGTACAAAATGGATCTTCCCTTCTGGGCTCTGATGCCTTCCCTTAAAACTGACCTCCAGTCCGACACAGTCAGAGGCCAGACTTGCTCCTGTTTTAAAGTAGTATCTTCCACCACTTGCCTCCTTTATATCAAGGGGCATCCCCCAACCCTATCCATCTGGAAAAGATATAAAACATCTACCAGGCTCATCAGGTGAAATCTTCAGGTAATATACTCATAGATTTTCTCTGGCTACTGCTAGTTCTCAAAGCAAATTGTCACAGAGGATCTTGTCTGCTTTCTCAAAAGGCCGTTCTCTCTCCTTTGTATCTCCTGCATAGGCATAATGCCAAAATCAAATAAATGGAAGATTATTATAACCTTATCCAGAAACAAACAACTAGACCTGAGCTCTGCAAAATCAGAGCCCGCTTCCAAAACCAGAATAAAGCTACTTCACAGAGAAAGCAAAGTGCGTTTTTCGAGATTCTCTAGAAGCTATTTTATCTCAGTTAAGCCTTTTTGAAAAAAAAAAAAAACCTTTAGGAAAGGACTCATTTTCCTTTTACTCTTTGGGACCTACGGGATCTGTTTAGGGAAAAATAATTTTCAATATGTTCATTGGTGGAAAATATAAGTTACTTAATGTATAAAGTCGGGGAAAAAAGCAAGACGTATTCACTAATATACTTATTCACCAAGCCAAAATACCTGTAACCCACAATCCACAGAATCTGTCAGGACTGCATATTGTATCTAGTATTTCTTAAAAAGCCAAGGTCTGATCTTCCTGACTAGGGCAACATCTGTAACAATAAAAGAGCCTCAGGATGTATGTTTTTAATAATGTACAAGATAAGACAAAGACCTAGCTTGAGTCTCTTGTTAACAATAGTAGAAAAAAAGGGAGGGGAGTTATCAGGAATTACTAGCCATCCATGACTCAGAAGACAAGACTGGATAGGAGAATGAACTCTCACCTTATGCATTTGATGCATGCCTTCCTGTGGGAAGTCGGCAGACCCCATCGTCGGCATAGGGTGCGAGACACTAGGAGGCCCAGGACTTGGCCCCATCATACTGTGGACGGAACCTGGGGACGGTCCAGGTCCGGGACTGGGTCCAAGAATTGGTCCAGGAGAGGGTCCTGGCCCTGGCGAAGGCCCCGGGTGGGGCATCGCGCCAGGGTCTGTGGGCGTGGACATCTACTCCTCCTGTCTCGGCCAGGGGGTAGAGTGATACTGAGCTGGAAAGAAGAAAAGAAAAAGGAATGTTTTGAACATGATGTTAAGAACAGAATAAAACAGTTGTTAGTATTTGATGGTGCCATTTCTGTAATAAACATCAAACAGAACTGCCCTGTCTAGTCCAGATGTTGGAGAGAGTATGATATATATCCATCTGCCCTCGTCTTTATGAAGACCACTTGTTTAAAAGAAAAAAAAAAAACAACTCTAAATGATCCCCCAGAAAGATATAAATCATCTAAGATACAAAAAAAAGGCTCACTGGAGAAACTCAAATTTAACACATAAGCAGAATTCTAAACCAAGCTTGAAATTTATTACTGAAGTCAACAGATGCTCTCCATTACTTGGGCACCTTACAAGTCATTAACCCCCCAAAGTCATTAAAATATAAAGCTCCTAAAGAAGTATCCAAACAAGACCCATTTCTGTAAGTCAATGGGTATTCAAAACTTAACAAAGAATTCTAGGGGGGAGGGTATAGCTCAAGTGGTAGAGCACACACTTAGCATGCATGAGGTCCTGGGTTCAATCCCCAGTACCTCCCCCATTTAAAAAAATAATAATAAATAAACCCAAAACTTAACAAAGAATTCTAGATAGTTAAAAAGGGAAATACACATTCATAAATTGAGAATGAAAGGGAACTTCCAAACATGAGGAAAATAGGGGTTATGGGAGTCAAACAAGTATGGGTTCAAAAAAACACATACACAATTATGAGCTGAGACTGAAATGCAATAGTACATGTAAAACCATAGCTCTGCACCTTGTTTCACGTTATACCCCTCGCCTGCCACCTTCACCGTACCAGAAATGATCAGAAGGGATGGTTCACGATGTGGTCCTCCCAGCAGGGAGAACCTAATGAACTGAAGACCACGAGGACAGTTGAGGCTAGGGATGCATCCTAGGCCTCTCCGGGGTCTAAGATTCACCAGAAAAGTCACCCACGGCCATTGGAGCCGGGCCCAGCACAGACTAGGTGTGGAAATTCTGGTTTTCCAGCAAAGCAATGTACCATCACCCATGCCCCCAGACTTCTTGGTGTCCCCACTGGGGAGAGTGCCTCCTGGGGTGGGTATGACAATCTTGGATATGAGCTGAAACAAGTAAATAAGCTGTTTTCCACATTCTGGATGGAGATGAAAGACCCCTGATAGTCACTGTGATATATTCTGTCATCTGGGGACACACACCTGTACACACAAAACTTCTGCCGCCAACCTCGCAAATTCCTAAATGGATTTGTTAGCCACTGCATCATAGCAGGGATGAAATTAGACTGTAGAGGCCCAGTCATCCACAGCAGGGCTCTTTCCACGGTGAAATGAGAGGTTAGAGAAGAAATACAAAAAACAAAACAAACAAACAAACAAAACACAACACATTACTTCCATTCTTAGCTATAGTCACCTCTCAAGGAATCTCTAGAATGTGAGGGCCATGAGGGCAAGGTGTTGCTCTGCTCTCCCTGCCCCTGTATCCCCAGCACCTCCAACCAGCACGTAGTAAGTGCCCAAAAAGATCTGAATGAACCATAGACAAAACTGCAAGGGCAAACTATTCATAGAGTTGATGATTAAAAAATAAAAAAAAATTGAGAGCAATCGGTGTTTGAGGTACAAAGAAATCTTAAAAGTGGAAGCAAGAATGTAGGCAACATTGATACATGAATTAGGGTGAAAACAGGAAGTGAAGAAAGGCTACTTTGGAGTGATTATAACCAAAGGATCACTCAGACTGCTTTGTGGATACAAGATGGGACTAAGAGAATCCAGTTCAAGTGGTTTCTAAAACAACAGGGAAGCTTTGGAGGGTGAATTATAGCCTTCAATTCACTAGAGAGCCAAATGTTATTATTTATTCTTTGTGATTAACACAGCAGGCGGAACTTTTTTTTTTTTTTTTTTTTTTTTGCATTCCACCCCCTCACACACACACACACACACACACATTTGTTTAGTCAGCATTTCAAATTTAGGAAGCTGACGTCAATTCAGGGTACTACAAGTTATAACGTTCTTTCATGTATATCAGCACACTAATAAACCCCTTTATTTTTTAGTGAATAAAAGGAAATTGCTTGCTTCCTGTTATGGTTTACCTTGAAACTGGCTTCAGTGGCTTCAATGGCAATACAACACAAGTTTGAACAATGAAGATACAAATGCTCAGCTAGCCTGACAGTCTTACTTTTCATGTTTTCTATTTTAATATATATTATCCCATAATACTAACAGCTTCGTAGGCGGAAAACGTATGAGATGGGAAATGGAAAAGTATGGGCATATAGAGGAATGTTAATATAGAAACATGTTCTATAGGAAACTTCTTCGTCGGAAGAGAACCTTCAAAAGAGTGAGCTGAATGTGAATGTGTCCATCAAATAGCGTGGACGAACGCACGAGAAACCAGCTCAGAGAAGCAGCATAGTATACAAACGAGGAAAGTTGTCCCACAGCTCACGGATGGCAGGGATCTAGACTATCACACAACTTGAATGTGACACTCTCTGGCTTCTGACTGGGAGCCACCCGCTGGTCTCAGGGCCACCACCAACCCTGGGGTCCCAGGCAAAGCACTTTTCCTCTGGGGTTTCTTGGCTTCCTCTGGCCTTGGCATCAGGGCATCTCAAGGCTCCCTGCATCTGCCTATCCATCACAGCATCTCCCGGATCCCTGCAATTTTGCCTGTAGCGGGTGCTTATCCGTGAACCTCCAGGGCAGGAGGTCAAGGCTCCAAGTCCAGTATTGGCCAACTCAGCTTCCCCCTCACCCTCCCTTCTGGCATCCTTATTTATCTCGACTACTTTCTTTCTATTTCAAAGCACCAAGGAAGTGATGCGGATGGCGGGCAGGCAGGGTGAGGGTAGGGGCAGGCACAGGAGGGAGCGGGGAGAGGAGATGACTTGAATAACCTTGCTAGGGCAGGAGTGCTAGGTCTCTCCACAAGACAACACTCAAAATCTATTTTTATTTTGTGTTCGGGGGTGGGAGAGTTTTACGCTGCCACCAATAAGGATGACCTGCTTCCATAATTACATGGCCAAGATAATGAAGAAAACATGTCTGTGTGGGGGCAGGTAAAGCATGCAGAGCACCCCCTACACTGACATTGCCAGGCCCCCTTCCTCCCCCTAACGCTTCCCTCTACCTCAGACCAGCACTCCCTGAGGGCCAGGCCACTGTGCTCTTAGCCAAGAATTTTTCAGCAGTACACCCTGTCTTCTTTCATCCTGGCCTTGCCTTTACAACTGGGGGGGAGGGGGGTGCTTTTTAAAAATAAAAGTCGTTGGAGCTTCGCACAACTCCAACCACCATAGACATCTTCTCCCAGCCCAAATCTCCTTCCCCTCCCCTTGGCTCAAAGCCCCGGCACCCCCATCTGCATATTAAAAGGAGCTCAACTTCATGGAATTTTAAGGGTCATCCAGTCCAACCATGACAACCAGGACAAAACGTACACCTTACTGTCTTACTCCAATCAACTGAAATGACAAAGACCCCCTACACTTGGAGTCATACTTAAGTACACCCATGTGTGCTTCAGGATAATTTTAGTGACCAGACTTGAGGACACATTTTGTCACGTCCTCATTTAAAAGATGAGGGCGGGAAAGGGCCACATAGCTTGCCCAAAGTCACATCTGTAAGTAGAACTTCTCTCTTGACTGCCTGTTGGCCGAATACTGAGTCACTGCACCATCAGGCAAGCCAGGCCACCTGCCAGCGTGGAGCGCTGTCACTCAGGCTGAGCAAGGGTGCACAGGAGTGGAAAGTGGAGGCTGTAGGAACAAAGAAGGAAACGATGGGAGGTTTTGGAAGGATTAGGATTTGGCTGTGATCAGATGTTAATTTACGAAGGGACAGAGAAGCAGAGAAAAGCACTCGAGAGAATATGAGGTGGAGACAGTGCTATGAATTAAAGAGGCTGATGATGTTTCATCAGAGGTCCGGAGGCCCCGTTTAACTCATCTCTTCCCGACTGTCCTGGCTACCCACTGGGCACAAGGCATGTAGGATGTACAAAAATAACCAGAGGGCTTACCCCAGGGCTCTGCGAGTCTGATGGGGAAACAGGACTTAACCCTAAATAGCAGTGAGAGAAAAAAATACATGCAAGACCAGAAGGGGTATCACCAAAGTGTCCACTGCAATCACGGGGCAGGAGAGATGACGGACAGTTTCTAGGAGGGTGGAGGCAAGAGAAGGGAGTCAGGGAGGCTTCATGGAGAAGGGGACATTTTGGCTAGGCCTTGAAGTAAAAATATATAATAAATAAATATTTCCTAGAAACTTTTGCTTTCTAGTCCCAGAAAGAGTTTGGGGGAAGCCCAAGCACCTTGACTAGACAACACCTCTGAAAGACCTCTTCACCAAATGTAATCAGAAAGGACAGGGAAAGGCATTTCCTCACTGTATCACCAGCAGATCTTTATCTCTGCTGGATTTACAGAAAGACTTGGGGTATGAGTCAAAGGTGGAATATTAGAAATAAAAGTTAAGTCCAGTTCGCATCCTTAAGAATAATTCCGTCTTTCTAAAGTTTTCTGTCTGTTATGGAGAATGGTAAGGCTCAGGAGATAATTAAGATAAGAGTTCTTTTTATGTCTGTTTGCTGACTCAGATCGTCTCCCCTGACCTGAAGGGTTTCTTGTTTTCTATGCAGCTGCTCTCTATAAATGAATTGATAATTCCCCCACAAGAAGTAGCAACATTTCTAGAACTGGAACACAGGCACCGCTGTTCTGTTCTCCATGGGGGAGCAGAGTATCAGTGAGAACAGTAATGAAGATAAAAGAAAGAAATCTACCAGAAGTTTCTTTTTAAGAAGGCAACTACATAAGTTTAAAAAGCTAAAGATCTAATTGTTCTCAGAAACAATAATTAGTACATATATGAAAACTAAAAAAAAGTGCAGTGTACTGTATATATGTATTTACATGCAATATAATGTGTATGTGCAGTCGAACTGTAATAATTCTACATAATAAAACTGGAAAAGAAGAAAAAAAAAGTAGCAGCCAAGGTTGTCGGGATAGCTGGTAAAACACTGCCAAAGGCCTCGTGCTTCTTGGTCTGAGACGCGCAACTTTAAACAGTGCACAATGATTTTTGCCACAGATAAAAACCACACGGGGCTTAACGTTAACATTCTTGTGGCTGGCCCGAAACTCTAGAAAAGCGTGGAAAACAGTTTTCTCATCGCTGTTCCTGCCCGTTTACCATTCAAAGTCGCGTATGTTTTAAAAAGTGGTTGGATGAAAAGTCTGCTCTGTTTGCTGGGCTTCTGTGAACTCTGCATCATTTATTAGTCAAGGAAACAAATTAGGATTCGAGCTGCTGCCCTCACTTGAAATAAACCGCCTTAGGACCCTCCTTGCCCAGAGTCTGACCTGGCAGGGGCTCCGAGGCAGCTCCGTGCAGGACAAGAGAGAACGACAGACCTGCAGCCCCGTGACCCCAGGCACTGCCTAAACAGGAACCTGACTCTTAACACTGTCACCCTGTGCATATCACGAGTTGCCTTCGTAGAAGAGTCCACCTGTGATGCAACTCGATGACCTCTTCGGTGAGGACAGCCCATGTTTTCCACAAAGGAAAAATTCTTTTTAAAAAGGTAAAACCCAGAGTACGAAAAGCCCCTCAACATAAAAGCACTGCGACAGAGCATCCCTCTCACCCAGGACCCGTGTTTGCTGGGCGTTACAAAGGTAATCGCCGATAATTATCACTTCTGAAACTCAGCTGAACCCAGACTGCCAGACGACTGGTCAAAACCAAACCAAACAAACGAAACCAACAAACATTAGTTGCAGAGCAGGACACCCTGAAATGTAGCATCTCATGTGTATTTACATACACACCCACCCTTCCTAGGTTCTGTTAGGCCCCTCTGCAAGGCAGCTGCATTCGGGATGCTGATAAGAATCAACGATAACCACTTCCTTCTCTGTCCACTAAGATCATTTTATTTAGACATTAAACACGTAAGAGTCTGGGGGGGAGGGTGGTAGCTCAGTGGCCGAGTGTGTGCTTAGCGTGCCCAAGGTCCAGGGTTCAATCCCCAGTACCTCCGTTAAAAAAAAAAAAAAAAGTAAACATGTCAAAGTCTGAAAAACATACTTTAAAAACTTTTTCTGGTTGAGATGGCACACGTTGTCTTAGCAGTAGAACTCGACCATTATATGCTGAACAAGCCCGAGTTATGTGACAGACCAGCTTTAATATGCCCCAATATCCTCGACATTCACAGCAGCAACAAAAATTTGAGACTGAACCCTGCAAGTTCATTGCAATTAAAATGAATAATGCCAATTTATAATGTTAATATGCCATTAAAAAATAAATCACCACGTACTTTATTTGACCCCTGAATTTCAAGTTCCTCTTTCACAAAACAGGCATAATAGCAGCTACAACCTCAATTTTGATATGAAGCAAATAAAATATTACACATGAAAACACCTTGTGAGCTCTTGTATAAAAGTGTACATTACAGCAAGGATCCCTCTGAAGGCTTCAATCCCCACCCTGGACTTGAATTCATAATCTGCTGGATGAATCTAACATACTTTCTGTTCACAAATTCTCTTGCTCTAAACTTCTGAGAGATAAGCCTCCAACACACATTGGATAAAATATTCATGCTTTGGCCTAGAAAGCAAGTCTTTCTACCTTCTCCAACTCTCTTTTGAAAATTCTTCCCAATTGGAACCTCTTGCCCTGGGCAACCAGGTCAAAATGGGTACACTGGTCTTCTCACTGCTTCTTATAAGCTCCGTCCCTGTGATCTCAGGACTTTCTTGTGATCTCAGATGATCAGCACCCGCACCCCACCCCATCCCTGGACTCCTCCAGTCACAATCCTATCCCATCTCCAAGACCTTATTTACCCCACGCACCAGGAGAGCTCACCCTGCTCTCTCCCTGTAACACGTGGTCTGTGCAGTTAACATTTGCTATTCAGACATGTTCAGGCACATTCTTTAAAACACATAAATTCTCAATTGCAGATCATTCATTTTTTCCAGAATTACAGACTTCACTTAATAGCATTTCAGTACACGTTGGAATACAGCACAAGAGCAAACTGCAAAAGAGTTGCAAATATTTGCCAAGATATTACATGCTTCCTCATGGACATTCAAAATCCAGGTTCAATGATTTAACTCCCAGCAGGACAGAAAAAACTGGACTCTATAACATCACATAGGTAAAGAAATATACAGTCAAGCTAAATAAGAAAACACAATCCTAACACAAACTGATACAGACTTTCCCTTGGACTACTGTTAGCCTGTAAAACAGCATATCCCAATCGTTTTTGGTCAGGGATTTTTTGTTTTCTATTTTTAAGTAATTTTAATTTCCAAATTCTGAATTCAGTTTTTTTTAAAACTGAAGGAGTTATATTGAACGGTTTTTAAACTTCAAATTTATCTCAACTTCTATGAATTCCACTTATCAATTTACAAAAAGGGTCAGTCCATATTTAAATAGGTCAGTTTCTAAAAAGTTTCTAAAATATTAGTGCTTGCATAGAAATAGGTGATATATTGGATGAAGACTGAAGCTTATAAACCTAAAACTACACAGAATACTGCGGTATTTTTAAAAGTTTAAAATCATATAGGCATATTCCCTAATCTGAAAGTCTTGTATCTAATAAAATACCACAATTCACGAGGCTTCAGTTATATAATAATTATGAAGTCCAGAAGGGCACAACTTATGTCAGTATTTCAGGCAAAAATCCTGTGTTTCATATTTAAAGCATCATCTCAAATGAGGAAATTAATTAGTTATTCTCTCATAATTAAAATTAAATGACTTTTTATCCAACAGTCAAAAGATTCGGCTATTTACCTCCTGAATTTCATCAGCTGTATTCTGTTTTGTGAAAGTATCTTTGACTGTATCTTTAAAACTTGTAATACTTAAAATCTCAGATCTCTCTAAACACTTTCAGGGAAGAGTGCTATATTAACGTAAGAAAAAAAACTAATAACAAACAGTAATAAAGTTGTAAGATTTTTCAAACCCAGGTTGCAAGATCCCATTTAACTTGGTGATAAATATCTTAGGCAAATAAATATGCTATCTTTCATAATGACTCTGGCAGAACTAAGTTTCAGACTCCTATATTCCCAGCAAAATGTAAAGCCATGACTTTCTATGTAGAAAAAAATAAACACCCCATGCCTTCCTAAAATACTCTGCCACATAATTTACCACCATCTGTATTTTCTATCCCCAAGTACTTATAGAATGATCCATGACTTTATTAACCAGCTAGAGTAAAGTTCCATAAACAAACTCTTCCAACAACGACAAAAAATTCAGCATCCTCTGTTGTTCCCAATCTACAGAACACATTTAAGGAAAAGGAGCAATTGATATGATAGTTTTTCATAGAAAACAGTGGTAAGAAAAAAAATCAGATGTAGCGCCCCAAAATGGCATTTTACATTAGGGAAATTTTCTCATCTGTTCACCAGAAATACTGCAGAAGAGAAATGTGACTCATTTACATAGTTTAAGGCCACTCGTGTTAAGCAACATACTGTCCATGACTTCTCTTAAATCATCTTGACCAGAAACAGTGAGAATCAAAGCTGCCAGTGGCTAAATGGGGCTCTAAGAACCCCGTCTCAGTGTGACAGTGCTGAGAAACACTCCTCAGCATTGTACTTGTGATAATTCAGTTGTTCTCAAGGCACCGTGTCAAGATGTCATATGTGGTGATTTATTATTTCTCTGGAGTATCAAAAAGCTGCTGACCTAGGAGAGTTTGACAAAGGCCTTGTTTACAAAGGAAGACTCCCAAGAGAAAAAAAAAAATGAAAACACCGGAGGGAGACATCACTTTTATAATATATCAAACTCTTCTCTTTTACCGTCTTGTTCTAACATATAAAAGCCTTTTAAAATGAAATGTCAAAATAGTACCATAATAGAAGAGGTATCACAATTATCTTCTAGAAAAACATGGGATAAGCTGTTATGCTAGTCAACTTACCTTAAACTCAATCAAAGAAAAAAGTTTTAAATAATCATTTGCTCAAGCATTACTTTCTGGTTATATCTTCAGAAATATTTTAAACAGAATCCAAACATTAACAGTATAACAGGAGTGGAGGCACTTTTTCTTCTTCTTCCTCTTTTTTTTTTTTTTTATTTTTGGTCAATTCCAAGCCTCAGGTGTTAGTCAAAGCACTTTTTAAGAAATTTGACAAGAAATGCTCAGAAACCACTTTTAAAAAATGAACAAAAGAGAAGATCTAAAGCTGCTTTGAACACACTCTCGCGGTGAGTATTTTCTGTGAAACACGACAGTGCAGCCATTCCCGAAGCTGGGATGTAACTGAAGTTGCTCAGGAGAGAAAGAAGCTGTGTTGAAGGAACCGCCCCCTCACCTCTGCCCTTGAATTCTTCAAGGGTTCTGATATCCCCCAACTCCTAATTTATTTTATAATGTTCTTCACCAAGATGGCTTCTCTCTTTCAAGTCCCCCAACAAGGTAGATGGGCAGCTGTCTACAGGTTTGGTTTTTTGCTTCAGGCCACGTCAGTAACTATCTTTTGTCCTTACAGGTATCTCCAAAACCCCTCTTTCCAGTAGCAAACAATCGAGTTGTCAGGGAGCTTTAAAAAGTCCAGGAGAATAAAAGGGCAATTAGATTCCTAAAGGAGAAAGTGTGTCTTCATTTGCATAACAATGCATCCACTGGGATTCAAACCTGCCACACCTCTCAACACTTTGACCAGAGTGCTAGAAGAAGCTAGAAGCCAGGTACGTCTAGTGTTGGCAAACAAACCTGAGGTTGTGGTCCCCCAATAACTGGTGGAAAATATGACTGAAACAACATTTGCATGTGCATATGTCAGTATACACACACACAGAACATTGGACATGGCTTTTATCTTAGTAGAGCTCTCAGAGGTTTCTGAGCCTTACTTAGATTTTTAGAGAGGAATTTTCTTCCACTCAGCATGCAAGCAACAATCTTTCTGTTCCTACAAGCATTCTCTTCCTACAAGCCGGGCACAGCCGGTGTAAATTAAAAAGTCCTTTAGAAATGGAAGTTGAAATTTTCTGCTACTGGTAACGCGTGGACAGTTAGAAATAACTACTCAATGCAGTAGGCAAACGCGTATCCTTAATGCCTTCTTTATGCGCCAACATCACTCATAGTTAGGAACACAGCCTATATAATAAGCCAGGAGATAAGGATGACACATCCTTAAAATACTAGCCCAGGTTGCCTTGCTTTTTCAAAACCACCGACCTCCATCAGGTTAAGGAGGAGGTAAAAACGAGGCGACAACCTTGCAAAACTCTCCCCAAAGTTATATAAACAAAGGAGGGGAGAAGCCCAGTATGGGCTTTGCACTCATGTGCTACTAAAATTACATAACACCCGCTGCAGACATTAAAGGAATGGGTTCTGCACAACACCCTACTTCCATCGACTCCCAAGCCTGTCTCCTGCTCTTAAAAAATCCAAACGCCTGGCAAGACCAAGTGGACGACTCTGAATATTTATTTTACTGCTGGAGTAAATCCTGCGAGAGCATGAGGCACGTTTAGGCCCTAAGTTTGAATGTGCAACAACCCCAGGGAGCAGCGACTCCACTCTCCGGACCCGGAGGAGAAAGAACTGACAAGGGACAGCAGCCAGTAAGGCCTTCTTCTTCCCCTCACCGTGCCTCCCGCTGGAAAGTTTTCCACGCGATCGATCGGAGGGCCGGGAGCCGGTTTCCCTCGCCTGCCTGACTTTAGCAGGAAAGGCAAGCCGGGAGACCGGAGGGGGCCGGCAAGGAAAGAGCTGGAAAGCTCCGCACACGGCGGGCAGCGGCGAAGGCTCCTTACCTGGGGGACGCGGAACAAAAAGAGGCGCGGGGCTCGCCGAGCCTGCAGTGCCGGCGCGGCCGGCGGCTCGGAGCGTGTCTCCCGGCCGGAGCCCTAGGCCGGCGCCGGAGCCCGCGGCCCGGCCCCCGCCGCCGCTGCCGCTTCCTCCTTCGCGCGCGTCATGTCACGGCGATCAAACATGTCTGTGTGCGCTTCGCTGCTGTGACTTCCTGATTCTCTGCCGCTCGCGCGCGCACACTCACAGCCACACGCACACGCCACCCACCCCACCCCCCGCCACCAAACCTCGCCTTGTCCTCCCGGGGCTCCTCGGGCAGGAGCGGCTGCCCGTGCCGCTGCTCCCGACGCGCTGGCCCCTGAGCGCACCACACACAAACACACACACACACACACACACACACACACACACACACTCAGGCGCAGACACACTCGCGCCGGCCCCGAGGGCGCGGAGACGCAAGCCGCGGGAGCTCGCTGCCCTCCTCCCACCCTACCTCCCTACTTAGCCTCCCTGCCAAACTTTTTTTTCCTGCCTGATTCACGTTCAACTTCTCTCCGCCCCCCCCAACCCCACCCCCCGAGCAGTCCGGCCAGCCCCGCGCTCACCAGGATCTGCTGCAAACTGCAACCCGGATAAAAATAATAATGCAATCCAGGCGGCGGAGGCGGGGGCAAGCGTGCAGACACTGGCAGGAGGCGATTTCCCCGCGTGTACCGGAAACCGGCCGGAGTGCCTGAACCCCAGCGAGGGTGTCCCCCTAGAGCCCGCACAGCTGCGCCCCGCCCCGTGCGGGTCAACTGCGCCCAGGCTGCGAGGCCTGGTGCGGGGCACCCGTGGAGCCCCGCTCCGTGTGCTCCCGCAGACGGAGGGCGACTAGGGGCTGGCGCGCCGGACTGGTTATTTGGGGAAGTGCATCGCGACACCTTTGCAGATGGCATGGCCGTGTTTTGCAACGCAAACGGGAGGAGGGAAGACGGCCAGATGGAGGGGGAGAGCAGAGGAAGGGGTAAACCAGGTTGGGATGGGAATAAAGCAAACTCGTAAGCAGGGAGCGAAAAGGAAGGGGTGCGTGTCATCGTTGGGAGGAGGCTCCCACCCCGTCTCCCCGCCTCCCGCCCTCCTCCCCCCATTCCCTCCCCCCTGCAGCCCTTCCCCTTCTCCGGCGAACGACACTGCCGCTGCCCGGGTGCGCGCGGGTCCTGTTTGTGACAGTCAGGCAGAGAGGATTATCCGGATCATGGCCTCCTCGGCCCGCAGCCACGGTGGCTCTCCCGGGCCCCAGCATGCCCCTACCACCCGGACGATCCCGGGCGACCCACGCCTGCGGTTTCCGCGGCTCAAGCTCGGGAAAGACGCAAAGCAAAAGAAAACAAACACGGGAAGGGGGAGGGCAGGGTAACTGAGCCCCGCGGGGCATCTTCTTAGGGGCCTCCTCCCTCCCTCCCAGCAGTGCGGCCGGGGCCGGGCACCCCGAACTTCAACACCCGAGAACGTGCTGCCGCCAGGTACCAGGGGCAGGGACGTCCGCAGTGCCCTGAGGGCAGCACCCCCGGCAGCCCTTTTGCTTAAAGGCCTGCCAACGGGTCGGCGTCCCCATCCCCGCCCGAGGGAACGCGTAAAGTGGAGGTGACACCTCCGCCATCCCGCACGCACCGGCCCGGCGGAGGTGGCTGCCGCCGCCTCGGCGCGCCAGCTCTGGCTTCTCCCGCCGCGATCCTCTCGCGTCTCCGCAGCCCGAGCCCTTTAAACAAGTCTCCGGGAAGCGGGTGGCAGCCGCGTTCGTTGGCTCCCCGCCGCCAGCTCCGGCTCCTCTCCCTCTCCCTTTCCAACTCTTCCGGGGAGGACTGATTGGGAAAAACTGTCGCGTTTCCATCCTCTTCTCCGGTCCTTCTGCCTCTCCCCGCCCACCCCCCAACCCAGCTTTTAAGGGGATGAGGGGATTGCAACCTTGCCGAGGTGTGTGTTGCAACCTTGAGTTGGCAGCACATCGCGAACTGCCTACCTAGGGTCAAAGCTGTGGTTTGTTGGGATTTTCCTCCCCTTGCCTCCTTGAAGTAGTAATTATTACTGTTATTATTAGAACAGCAAGGTACGGTTGAAACTTTCCCGTTTCTTCCACCGCCGCCCGGGAGCTGTCGTTAGAGCATTCCACCTGAGGCCCGAGGGGAGGAGGCGGGCTTTTTTTGTTGTGGCGGTTGGCCCGCCTGTTTGTTTTGGTCTTGGTGCATGCACAATAAATAATAATTAGGATGATAATGAATAATCCCCGGCGAAGGCGGCGCGGTGGGGTTTGTGCGGTGGCTGCAGGCGGGAGGCCCGAGGGAGGGGAAAGAGGAGAAAGGAGTTGTAAGTTATATTTACCTTGCTCGCGAGGAGTGTGCTGGCTGAATCTCTTCCCTCTCTGAGTCACCCAGAGTACAGAAACAGAGGGAGAGAGGACTAGATTATGAATATGACTTCATTGATGACAGCCATCCCCTCCTCTTCCTAAACTCCGGCTCCGCCCCGTGTCCCACCCTCGCCGCCTCCACGGGCGCCGGAAGACGCGCCGCAGTTGGCCCCGCGCGCCGCTCCTCCCTGACCGCCCGGGCGCGGGTTGGAGGGACGTGCCTGTCACTCGCTCTGCTCAGCGACTCCGGGAGCTCGTGGCGGGGGGTGGGGGGAGGCGAGGGGAGGCGGGGGCAGTGTGCAAGAATGTGGATCGAGACAGCTCTACTGTATGCGTGGATTCGTGTGTGTCTGCAAGGCGCCGGCTCTCAGGCAGCGTTTGTGCCTGGAGCAGAGAAACTGCGCAGGACGCAGAAAGCCGCAAGCCCTTGATGGAGTTGGGCGCCCGTTATCCCTCCCTGGCAGTCTTCTTCCAGGGGCGCTGCCAGTCTCCTCCCGGGAGGCTGGGAAGCGGAGGCAAAGCGGGGCGGGTGGGGGAGGCAGTCGTAGTAATAGCGCGTAGTAGTTTGGGGGTATGTGGAGAAGGTGCTGGAATTTAACTGTGCCTCCGCCTGCCAGAGCGAGCCTGCAGAGGGAAAGGGAGGGGACAAGGGGAGGGCTCCGAGTGGCACCAAAGCTGTTTGTGGCACGGGTGTTGACCACGAAAAAAAACAGGCTTCAATGTGCCGCCCGAAACTTTTTCTCCCCCCCCCCCCCGCCACCCCCAAGGCTGTAATTATAAATCTGTTCCCTTTTTCCCCCGTAAAAAAAGGAAGGCGGGCACAAAGAACATTCCTGCCAAATCTGTCTCTTTTATAAAGGACTGTAAGCTTCCAAATGCCAATGAGGGGAAAACAGCTGAGAGGCAGAACGCCTTACAAGTAAATAAACCCGCCCTAACCCCTCTGTTTACTTTGTGGACCAGACACAGCACTTTAACCTTCCCTCACCTGTCATCGTGGAGTAAAATAGATACAAAAATAGGGGAAAACCACCTCGTGGGGGCGGGGCAGGCGGGATAGGGGACAGCTGAAGCCTGGAATCTGCTTTTGATTTAAAAAGGGGAATAAATCTTTTACTCTATCCTGTCCGTAGTCTCATCTCTCCCATACCATATTTAAGACCAGTTAATGCTACAAACAGTAGACTGCTGGCACTTGGTTTTGAGACCCCTTGTTCCAATTTTCCTTGAAATACAGCACTTTGGCTGGACGAATAGGTCAGTGTTTGCTGAGACAATTTTATTTTTAGTTTTACGAAGTGTGAAAGAATGTTAGGAGATTTTAAATCAGGGGCCTATTATTTTAGACTCAGATTAATGTAGGTGCTTGACTCAACAATTAAAACTGTTCCTATATGGTAGTATTATGAAAAGTATGATTTATCCCTTATTTTGTAATGTAATGGCTTAAATTAGTCATTCAAAGTGCACTGTGACTTTGGTTGAGGATCCCCCCCCCAGAGTAAAATCCTATTTTAAGATCATTTTACTGTTGCAAAATTAACTCTGTTTGAGCAGCCTGGTCTGAAATACAGTTCTAGGATGCTTAAAACTATGCACCAGATAAGTTGAAGACCAGAAGCTGTGGAAGGAACACGGCTGCAATGTGCTGCATGTGGTCAAGTGGCAAGAACTGTTTATGTTCCTGGTCCATTGCTGGTGAAAGGAATTTGCAAGGGTACCACTGTCAGGTAGCTCTGAGTGTCAAGGATCATGCATCCTATAATTTTCTAAGGTTTTGCTACATGCCTGTTGCCCTGAGCTTCATAATTTTCTGTCTATCCCAAAGTGAGCCTCAAGACAACAAAAGATAACACGTCTAAAAGAAATAGAATATAGTATGCCCTGAAGAAGCTATTGTAAGAACTTGTTCTTCTGCCCGAGGATATGCCAGTATAACTATTAACTAGGCAAGAAATCATAAACAAAATTAGCAATGTGGTAAAAGTATAACTTCCAACTGCCTAATAAATTGCAACTTATAATAATACAGACAGATAATCTTGCCATCTACAAAAGGGCTTTAACCTAATCGTGATGTTTAATACATTACATAATATAAGGTTTTAATTTGGAGTGGGGGGAGCTAACCTGTTTCCCTGGCATGCCAATTTCACATGCCAATTTTCAGAAGTTGAGGATTTCATCTCTACTCCTTTGTGAATAAGTGCCCTTTATCCTTCTAAGATTCCACCTTCATAAGCCATGCCAAATTTCAAAAAGAGAACAATCATCTTAGTGACCCACTGGAGGAAGAGACTGGCCATTCCTTCTGCATTTTGTCAGACAGAAAGTAAAGAAGAAAACACTGCCTTTGTTACATGTGTATATTCTTCAGTTCATATAAAATTTTGACACAGTACTTGGAGGAACTGGTATCCACACATTGTATGTACAACTATGGTAATGGAAAAATAAAATCCATCCCTGGGAGCAGAGATTAAATACAGATACTGCATCTCCTTTTCCCTCCACATTGGTCTGAGAAAGTACCACCTTCTCCCTTCAGGTCTTTCCTCTGAAGATCCATCTTGTTTCTAGCTTGCACTGCACCAAGTAGGAACTTTATCAAATAAGATCTATGCTCAGGAGAAATGAAAAGGCAATGCCAATCACTCAGTACAAGGAGGCTGCACAACACAGGGCATGAGTTTCATCTCCGAGGTAAAGCAAAATTTAACAATTGATACTAAGGAGAACACTGCTGGGGTTCTTTTGTTTTGCAGAAAATCAGAGAAAAGCAAATAGTTGGAGGCTAAAAGGACTCTAGGAGGCTGCACAGGATACTATGTTCACATGAAGCTTTTCCTTTTGGACTCTGATGAGTCATAATGTGTTCTGTGAACTTGCTTTTCTCTTTCTAGTTTGGCATCAAGGGATAGAAGTCACTTTTTCATGTCTGTATGGCCTACATTCACTTGTGATGTAAGTCTGCCATGATTGGCGTTCTGTACAGAGAAGAGACTGGGTTTGAAAAGTGATACCTAGCTATAATACCTTCATAAAGGAGAATTCCACGCACAAAGTCAGGAAGCTTCTAGTTTCCCCAGGCAAACTGTTAATGCTGGCTGAAATGTGGCCTAGCTTTGAACAGGAGCAAGTAAGACCATTTAGGGAATGAGTACTTCATCTACAGTAATGGAAGCTAAACTTTGACAAAGTGAATCAGCTGACGTTTAATTTAGTGAAGAGTTTAGAATTAGCAAGTAAATTTATTACTGAAATAAACACTCCCCTCTCTCGTTTTCTTCTAATCAACAGTCTCAATAAATTTAGCTTCTCCACAACCATTCCTCCAAAATTCCACCCCACTTTGTGATCATACCCCTCTCTAGCTTTAAAGCTTTTGTTTATTCCCAGTCCGTTCTATGATAAATTTCAGACTTCTTAGCATGTCATCCATGCTTGATAACAAGCATGTCATCACAACTGTGCACAGATAGATCTCTGCCAGCCATGTTGACCTCCCCCAAATGCTTGAGCTCAGGAAAGCTGGTTTAACTGCTGGCTCCTAAGGGGCCATATTGGACACATTACTTTCCTCTCCATAAGATGCAGGTCCCCAGTCCACATCCTCCAAAACTCGGCTACAGCCCACGTACCTGCCAGTGGCCCTCCTTGCCCTCTCTGCCCTCCCCGCCCTCCCCAGGCAAAGGAAACCACTTGTCTTCCTCTGCTTCCATAGCAACCCGTGTGCACCTCCATTACAGCACTTATTACTCTGATGCAATTTTTGTTGGTATCCTCCACTAGATGGCTAGTGCCTGGAGGGTGCAGAATAAGTTCAATTCATCTTTGAAACCTCAGCAATTAGCTGGATGCCTAACACATTATATGTTGTTTAAACGAAAAAAAAAAAACACACTTCATTGAATGAAAGGATGAGAGATATATATTAAGATTATCCGACATAGAGAATTTAGCCGGTCTTAGCTATTAGCAACTATGCTAATGAACAAAATTGCTAAGTGCTCAGAATCTTTATGTTATTTTCAAGCTGAAAAAACTGATATGTTTTTGGTTTGTGTTTTGTTTTGGGGCAGGTAGGCAGGAGATGAGGAGAAGCTACAGCTCTTGCTGTCATACAAAGAGCAGTGAGAGGAGGTTTTGTTTGGTTTTTAAATTAGGCTAGGAATAACATGAGTACATACATGGCAATTGTGTAATAGAGTAGTAATAATTATAAGAGCAGCTCCCTTTTAGTTCTCCTTTAAATCATATGTCAGTGTCTGTGCAGAGAACTTTACACATGCCATTTAATCCATTTAACCCTATGGGATATGTGGTATCATCCCCATTTTACAGATAAAGAGACTGAGAGGAACAGACATTGCCTGAAGTTTACAGTTTACACAGATTATGTTTTCTGGCTTTCACCAATCAACCCTCATATTTGAAAAACAAGTGGCCTAAAAAGATCCCTTCAAAGAAATGAAAAATGGAGATAAATCCGATAATGCAAGCACAGGTGAAAATCAAGATCAGATCTGCCACTTTAACCTCTTAGAGTTCTTTGCCAGCCATACTGATGAGTGAAAGCAACGTTGGTCTAATTAGATCGGGCAAGAAACAGGTCAAAAACATTCAGTTACCCAAGACTATTTCAAGGAAATCTGAATATATGTTAACCATCCATAATGATGAATTCAGACCTGAGCTTATATTTTGCCTTGAGATATTAGTGAGTGACAGTATGACAGCATCATGATTGCCAAGATACTTACATTTTTTCTATTATCTCACTCATTCTGTTATAACTTCTATTCTGTGTATTTTATAATGCACTTGATGTATTAATACTGAATACATGTATTATGAATAAATATACATAAATCATGCTCTAGCTATTCTTCTCCTTCCACCCCTTCTTTAACTGCAAGAGGACTGTGATCAGACAACCTGAAGATGACTAAATGATGAAGTCAGAATTTTTAACCCTGCTTGACAAAACTCAGACTCAGACTGATCTACACTGCTCATGTGAAGACTGCCCAGTGATCTATCATCAACACATGGTTCTAGCCCATAATGGGGTAGGGGGAGGGTAGAATACAAATGATCTTTGGAGCACTTGAGAATCCCTTGAACCTATGATCAAAATTTCGTGTTCATGCTAATGTGCGCTTTCTGTGGAGAAAGCCCACATACCTCATCAGATTCTCAAAGGGGCTAAGAATTATTGACATAGAGGAATCAGCGGTGTCAATGATCTAAGATACTTTCCTGATAAGAAATTAAACTGTTTCATAACTTTTATAAAGCTAAGAGTGTACATGTCCAAACATGTCTAACCTTAAAATAATTTTTTATAGAATTCAGTTATTTCTCTAGATAGTTCCTAACTGACCAAAGGTAGGATAATTTCATTCTGAAAGATTTTCTCAGTAATACTCCATTTTATATTATTGACTAGATAACGAAGGATTTTATCCATGTTATCGTCAGCAGGTCTTTGGGGCTCTGACACATCTTTGAGCAGGTGTACACTAGAAATCAGAACGTGAATTCAGGGTCTAAAATTTTGTTATTGTCATAAATTGTTCAAATATTTTAACTTTCGTTTGGCAGGCCATTATACTTACTGCCCTTTGATTGGTACTGTTTCTCTGAGTGATAATGTATTTCTGTACCAAGGTGACACAGTAGCTCATTTTGAAGCTTCTCAACCAAATGCCATGGCAGCGGAATATGCTGTATGCATCTCACATGCTGTTTTATTAGGTTTTATTGCAGCCTTTTACTTTTGGACCACCTTCAGCCACTACCAGAATTATCTTTTCACTTACCATTCGCTGCCTTTTATTTGTGTGCAACCGTTTTCCAGCTTGACTTGCATTACATCACCCGACAGATTCTTTATTCAAGTTCAGTACACAGAAGCACAATCTGCTGTTGTCTTATTTCAGTCATTTCTCTATACTTGAAGTTCTATATAAATTCAAGAGATTAGAAAATAAGCCAGGAACATATCAAAACTGAAATAACCACTAAAATTACCTTCTATGACTCTTTAAAGAATTTGAGATAAATAATCTGCTTTGGGAGAAAAAAAAAAGTCAGTCTCTGCAGGTAAGGATAAAAATAGATCCTATAACAATATTGCTTTATTTTAGTTTTCAGTGGTATTACCAGCCAGAAAGTGATGAAAATATAAAACAAGTATAAAAAGTTTGGGGAAAGGGTTGTAAGCGTCTAGATTCTGCATGGGATAAGGTTTAATGCTGGGCAGACAGCTTTTATCTTCCCTTAGATAAACTCAGCTGAACAGTCACTGACATCAGTGAGTGCTGAGCATAAAGGGAACACTCACATTTGGTCTGGAATTGTGCGTATTCAATTGCTTTATCTTATCAGAGACAATGAGATATCTGTTGGAATTTTACTATTGTGAAGACTATTAGTGGCCCTTTGGTAACAGACTTTCCTTAAATATGGGGGGAAATAAGGGATTTGCTGATAAAAGAACATCGTAACATACGAATTTTTTGTTTGTTTAATACTTAGGACTCAGGGGTTGGGGAAATGTCTGAATCTTAAAGAAAAACTGTCACCACACTTTACCTATATTTTGTTGAACTACTTAAGAAACTACTTAAGAAATATATCCACCTATCAGGGGCATTTGTCTTTTTTTTTTTTAATTGAAGTACAGTCAGTTACAATGTATCAGTTTCTGGTGTACAACATAATGTCCCAGTCCTGCATATACATAAATATATTCACTTTCATTAAAGGTTATTGTAAGATATTGAATATAGTTCCCTGTGCTGTACAGAAGAAATTTGTTGGGTTTTTTAAAATCTATTTTTATATATAGTGGTAACACTTGCAAATCTCAGACTTCCAAATGTATCCTTTCCTGCTCCCATTCCCCCAGTAACCATAAGGTTGTTTATTATGTCTGTGAGTCTGTTTCTGTTTTGTACATGAGTTCATTAGTGTCCTCTTTCTTTCTTTTTTAGATTCCACATATGAGTGATATCATATGGTATTTTTCTATCTCTTTCTGGCTTATTTCACTTAGAATGACAATCTCCAGGTCCATTCATGTTACTGTAAATGGCATTATTTTATTCTTTTTTATGGCTGAGTAGTATTCCATTGCATAAATATACCACAGCTTCTTTATCCAGTCATCTGTTGATGGACATTTAGGTTGCTTCCAGGTCTTGGCTATTGTATGTATGTATGTATGTATGTATGTATGTATATGTGTGTGTGTGTGTGTGTGTGTGTGTGTGTGTGTGTGTGTGTGTGTGTGTGTGTGTGTGTGTGTGTAGTGCTCCTATGAACATTGAGGTATACATATCTTTTTGAATTAGAGTTTCCTCTGGATATTTGCCCAGGAGTGGGATTGCTGGATCATATGATAAGTCTATTTTTAGTCTTTTGAGGGATCTCCATACTGTTTTCCATAATGGCTGCTCCAAACTACATTCCCACCAACAGTATAGGATGGTTCCCTTTTCTCCACACCTCTCCAGCATTTATCATTTGTGGACTTTTGAAGGATGGCCATTCTGACTGGTGTGAGGTGAGGTGATACCTCATTGTACTTTTGATTTGCATTTCTCTGATACACAGCTACATTGAGCATTTTTCCGTGTGTCTATTGGCCAGTTGTATGTCTTCATTGGAGAATTGCTTGTTTAGGTCTTCTGCCCATTTTTGGATTGGGTTGTTTGTTTTTTTGTTATTAAGTTGCATGAGCTGTTTATATATTCTGGAAATTAAACTTTTGTCAGTCGCATCATTTGCAAATATTTTCTCCTATTCCGGAGATTGTTGTTTTGTTTTGCTTATGGTTTCCTTTGCTGTGCAAAAGCTTATAGGGGTATTTGTCTTTAAGTGATAACTCAACTTTATGGTGTGATTTATTTACAGATGTTAATGACCATAATCACCATTATCTGATATTCTGCAGTTTCCATGGCCACTATCAATTTTCCCAAGAATGTAAGACCAGAATGCTGAGCTATTATTTCTAATGCTAACATAATACGTTATTATTTTTCAATTGAGGAGAATAATTAGTGGAAGCATAATCTAATGATCTAGATAATAACAATTAATTAATATCAATTAATTAATATAAGTCATTAGATAATGACTATTCTTTCCAACAGCCTACAAATGCTAGTATCACAGACTATATACCAATGTCTTACTTTGAATGCTAGCACTACAACTTCTTATAATAGTTCCTGGTTTAAAAAAATACATACCAATCTCAGAACCTCTGGTTCCATGCACAAAGGCAGCATAATATATTAGAACACATGATTGAATGGCCTGCTCATGGCCACCCACCAAGATTAGAATCTTGCTCTTCTCACTCCCAGTCAGCGTAACTTCTACCATACCACGCTGTTTCCCTTTTAAAAAAAAAAAAAGGCTTCAAGTTCATGTTCTTCAGCTCAGGAATAGCCATCAAAGCCCAAATGAGGAAGTGGGTCCAGCACTATCCACTGCATGCTGTCAAATTTATTTTTATAGACTGAGGCTTTCAAACTGTTTTAACAACTACCCTCAGTATGAAATGCATTATACATCATGACCCAATATACACATAATTAGGTACATAGTGAATTGTATCAGTCAGGGTCCAACTAGGAAAACAGAGGAGTTTAATTGAGGAAATTGGTACCCAAGTGATAGAAGAGCTGAGAAGTGATATAAGGGATCAAGAGTAGCCACAATAAGAAGTCACTATTACCCCTAAATTAGGGGAATCAAGGGATGAGGCTGAATTAACACAGCCCAGAGACCAGGGTCTCCAAGTACAGTCTGAAACCATCATGGTTTTCAGCTGGAACCACAGTGGAGTTAAGAGTTGTTGCTAGAGATGCAGCCAGAGACAGAAAGAGAAGGGAGAATACCCTGACTTCACCATCCCTCCTGCCCTCCAGCTGTCCTGTCTCTTGTCCTCCTTGGGCTGACTGAAGCTGACACAGGAGCCTGGGCAGTGCAGCCCCCTGGGGACGGCCCCCACTTGCCTTACAGAACTGTGACGGAGAGTGAGAAACGGATCTGAGGGCCAAGAGACACAGAAACTGAAACAAAGCTTCTTAGAACAGTACTTAACCTGTTCTGAGAGCAACATCATCTGAAGTTAATGTTTTCTCTTCTATCTCTTTTTTATGTTGCACACACCCCATGAAGACTCATAATTCACCATGAGTTGGAAAACACTCTTTGGATCATTTGGGGATACACATCTCAGGAACTTTCTGCCCTCACCTAAATATTCTCCTTTAAGGTCAGTTTATTAAAACATGGGGTCTCATGATCATTAAGGATATATTATATGAATCTTAGTAAAATAAAAATTTCCACCAAGCTCCCATATTAGACCATCATTTTTGGTACATGGATATCAAGTACATAGTGATGGATGACAATGAAATAAATCTATCTCAGCTCTTATTTTTCTGCATATAATCAGCAAATAGGTGGATATTATAAATATTTATCAATTCCTTTCTTTCCTGCATGGCCATCATAATATAGCAATAACAGTTACAATTTTATAACAGAATCATTCTTTGTTAAGTCATTTATACAAAGATATTGGTAGTACCAGGGTTAGTATGTGTGAGTATAGCCAAAAAACTACAGAAAGATATTAAATAAAATTTAACCAATATTTAAAGCCAGTTAACAGCATACAAATATATCTAACATTGCATGTGCAACAGTTTTAGACTTTGAAAATCTAGTGAAGTGGGCACATATCCTAATTCAATTTAATAACAAGGAAATTTTTGTCCATGATTATATTTTCATGTATCAGGCCACATATTATGTTAACAACAAAATATAATTTCCTACCCTGGTAAAATTTGCTAGTAAGACTTCCAGGGTCCAAGATTTTAGAAGATTCATAATGGATTTGTTGGTTATTGTCAAGGGTATAGTATCTGGCCTATGCTAATTTCACAGGGTACCTGTGAAAACAAGGCAAAGCTATTTAGAAACTATTTCCATCTATGAATAAATCTATTAACATAAACATTGAAAGATAAAATCAGTTGAGCAATTTATAATCTAAACACCTGCTCAGGTAGGACTGGAAATTGAATGTGTAACATTAAACTTGTAATCAGTGTTCTACTGGATGACTACAACTTTCTTCTCTCCTAAACAACATTCACCCTGCCCCCCGCTCTAAGAAAAAAATTCCCACTGTAGTGATAGATTCATTACCAGCCTTTAAAAGCAGTGGCATATATGTTATCTGATAAAATTTTGCTAATACGAAATAGGAAAGCTACTTGGAGCAGCCAAGTAACACTGAGTGACGTAAGCATCAGAATTTGCCCATTTAGACAATTTATATATTGAGAAAATGTGGAAAAGAAGTATGAGGAAAGAGCACTGAAGTTGTTTCAATATCAGTTTTGAAAATCCGTAACAAATGATGGCAAGGCTCAGCAACACCAAGAGGTAGGCTGGCCACCACTTAGGAGGAACTTGGGTGCATAACTTCCCTCCAACATGAGCTCCTCTTCTTCAGGTGAGACTCTGACCTGGACAAATCATGTGACCTTGACTTGTGAGCACCCTCCCTTTTTTTTGAATGTCTTCAATATACTTTATTTACTTATTTATATTGAAGTATAGTCTGTTTACAGTGTGTTAACTTCTAATGTACAGCACAGTGATTCAGATATATATATATATATATATATTCCTTTTCATATTCTTTTTCATTATAGGCTATTACAAGGTATGGAATATAGTTCCCTGTGCTATACAGAAGACTTGTGAGCCATTTTAATTTCACTTATAAAAATGGAGGGATTTGTGCCAAATAATCTTTAAGGGTCCTTCCATCTTAAATTCTCCATCTCAGTTTCCTTACCTGTAAATTGGGATAATATAATAATGGCACTCAATACAAGGCATTGCTAGAGAATTATAAACAGACAGCTGATGCCATGTACATATGATGTTAACACAGAGGAAAACACTCAATAATGTAGCTGCTATTATTGCTATTATTTTTCTCAGCTCCATCAGTCCAAGAACTTAGAAACAATGGCTTTTCCACACCCTAATTTTTTTCTAATTGTTAGAAGAGGTCAACTCCTTTATAAACTACTAACTTGCATTAGTCTCTTTGTCCTAACAGGTCTTAATACTCTTCCTTCTCAGGTAACTGATGCTCTGTCCTGCCCATAAACTTCATTCCTCATCCTTTTCTGCACCTTCTTGCTCTGTCCTTTTTGCGTTGAACTCTTTCCAAATTCTCAGCCACTCTTGTGGCTCACAAAACAGGGTGTCAACTGTTGACCACTCCCCAAAATTTCGGTCCTGTATCTCCAGCTGCCCCAACGCCACCCACATTTAAATGGTTTTCCTTTATCTTACTAAGTCTAAAGCCTAAGACATCATTTTATCTAAAATTATTGTCCCCTTCAAGCACCTCTTTTTCTGTCAGTATTTTTTAAATTTAATGCATTTTTTTGTAATGACAAACGATGACCATGCACCAAAAATTTGATTAAAGGAAAACAAATCCAGACTTCCTCTAGCCGGACCCAATCACTTAGAATTTACTTGTAGTTCTTCCTAGTCTTTCCTAATGTATATGTTTTTGTACCATTGTAATCACAGTCTGTGCTTCTAATTGTATCTTGCTTACGTGTTGTATTAGTCCATAAGGATTTTCCATGTTGAAAAAGCTTTTGTAATAGGTTATTGTTTGACTGTTAACTCTGTTTCTAGTCATTCTCTCCACCAGTTCATTCTTCACACCTGGCTGTCTTGAACCTTATTCATAGCACTACCTTACCCATCTTCTGTGTGCTCAAGAACCTTGGGTGATTCCTCATTGTTCAAAAAACGAAGTCCAGGCTCCTTAGTCAAGTTCAAAGGCCCCTCCTCAAACAGGAATCCATCCTTTCCAGCCTCATCTTCTATCACAGACCCTTTCCTTAGGCCAAATGGTAACACATTATTCAACACACAAAAGTAACTTCCCCAGCGCCTTCCTTCGCACCGTTCTTCTGCCTATGATACCCACTTTCCCTTTGATGCTTCTTTGGCTCCAATGCTATTTCTTACCCCAGAAAGCCTTCTCCAGCTGACGCACCCATTGTAGTTACTCTCATCTCTCTTTTTAACAATTTCTACTTCTTACATGAGCCACGTGCTGGATAAGCTCTAGGACCATATCTTCTCCCTCTCTGTGTCCTCAGAGCTCAGCACAAAGGGCATGCTCAATAAATACTTATTAATGATGATGATGGTGAGACCCACTGTCAGCACAGCTGTTCTGCTTTCTACGATAATGAGGAACGCAGTGCAGAGGCACTAGGAGAAAATTCACTGTAGTCCTCCTTACATGCTGCCAGAAGTCAAAAGAGATTTACAGACGTTCTACTCCAGTTGCAAAGACATCATCAAAGTTTGGAAGGAACGAAGGAGGGCAGGAAGGAAGAAAGCAAGGAGATAATCGAGGATTATTTTGCATTTTCACATAATCTAGTTTATTTATGTTATAGCAGAGATAAATGTGAAATATTCTTAGATTGTAACATCCCTATTATAAAATGTCTTCAGACTCAGGCAGCATAAACAGTGGATAGTAGAAGATTCCAACTTAGAGCCCTAGGCTTTTTGTAAATCCAGCCAGTGCATTTTAGTCATACCACAAGCAGTTTGATGTGATGATTAAAAGCTTGCGCTCTCAAGTGGTGCCGCCTAGCACACAATTTTGGCTCTACCAACTACTCGTTGCATGACCATGGAAAAGTTACCTAACTTTTCCTGGGCCCAGTTTTTCCATCCGTGAAAGAAGGACAATAGCAGTGGTATTCTAGAAAGCATTAACAATGCCCTTTCCCCCAAAGCCCTGATTTATAGTATATGTTGGTTTCCATGGTCTAAATATTCCCACAATAGCTGATTCCAAGCTGCTAACAGGCTCACTAGATTCCTGAAAATTTAACAGTGGACTCTTATAGGGTACCTCCTTACAGGGTTGTTGTGAAGATTAAATGAGTTAATACATAAAAGCACTTAGAACTGGCCCTGGCACATCCTATGCTTAGTTTGAGGAATATTAGCTGTTTTTATTATTATACCATTTTAGTTTGCCTTCTTCTCTGGAAATGGAGGATAGAAATAGCAAGTACTATTGAAAAAAGCCATTGCCTTGATTTTAGTTCATTTCAACCTCTTCCTAATCACATGTTTTATGTTCACTACTGCCAAGCAGCCCCATTGACTTATTTGAATTTCTTTCCTTTCCTTAATTCAGCTTTTTTTTTTCTTTTTTTTTTTTTGAGCATTCTAAGAATCAGAGGACTGGCTAAAAGCCACATACCAGGAAAGAAAAGCATTATAAAAAGTAAGGATAATCCCAACTGAATAATTTCCCCCAAATAATCATTTTAAGAAAGGCTTAAATACTTATTCAAACAACTAGATATGAAATTTTATTTGGATATAATTACTTATTGCCCATTTTTGGGGAGAATATGAATTGTACTTCACCTAACCTATTTTCAAAATAATTTTATTCCCTGGTGTTCTTCCTGACACAAAATAAATAAGAATTTTTTATTAAAAAGAATCCCAAAATATATGACTCTGGACAGTAAGGCTTCCTGCTTTTTTATTTCTACCAGTATATCCAGGACTTCCACTTATAAATATCTGCTTACACATACTGTAATTTTCTGGGTGTTTCATCAGAACAACCACTCAGACAATAAATATTCGCTACCTATAGAAAACAGGGTGTTTTTGCTCTTGAATCCCAGAGTTGGCCAGCTAACGATTCCGTTCATCAGCTGGAACCCCCAGAACCCAGCATTTTTCTCTGGAATGTCTCCCTTTCTTGCTCAGGTGTTTTGTCACCCTCCTCTTTTACAAATTCTGAATTCTTCAATTCCGTCTCCCACTCAGGAAATGGTCTCTAATTTTCCTTTTGCAAATTTTATTCCCATTGCAGTCATTTTCTCCATTGCGCCTTTCCTCCTGTTGCAATTAATTTGTTACTTCTTACCTGAGTGCCACACCTAAAGTCATCTTCGATTGTTAGGGAATCTTCAGATTATGAAGAGCTTCCTTTTGCTGTTGGAGGAACACTGAAGACAGTGAAACACTGAAGCTACAATCTCAGGTGAGTGCCTTCTTGAATTTTCCCTATTTAAAAAATGGAAATCTCTTCCAACCTTTTGCCTAGCATTTCTCCCCTTCCCCCCAGAACCTAGTAGCCACCCTTCTACTTTTGGTCCCTATGAATTGGACACTTCTTATTAAGTGGAATCAGAATATTTGTCTTTTTGTGACTGGCATATTTCACTTAGCATAACATCCTCAAGATTCATCCACGTTGAAGAAGCATTTGACAGGATTTCCTTCCTTTTCCAAGCCGAATAATATTCCATTGTACACACGTACCACCTTTTGTTTACCTGTTCATCCATTGATGGACACTTGGGTTACTTCTACTTTTTGGCTTCCAAATAATTCTTCTGTGAACATACATGTGCAAATGTCTGTTTCAGTCCCTGCTTTCAATTCTTTTAGTTCTATATCTAGAAGTGGAATTGTTGGACCATATGATGATTCTATTTCCAATTTTTTTTTTTTAGGAACCACAGTACTGTTTTCCACTAATGTATATTTTCTTCTATACACTATTTTACATTCCCACCAACAGTGTACAAGAATCCCAATTTCTCCACATCATTGTTAGCCTTGTTAGTTTCTGGGTTTTTAATTTCTTAATAGTAGTTGGCCTATCTTCATTACAAGCATGTAGGTTACTAAACAGAAAGCTAAGAATATCTAATTTCTGTCACATACCATCTTGATCCTATGTTCATCATTTTCAAAATCCCTTGAATTCTGGTTGTTGCTACTGCTCTTATTTTTGCTCTAAGATACAGGGCTTTGTTTCCAAGATGAGACCAGAGACTGCAGAATCTACTTAAATTCTGCAGCATCCTTGTTAATAGGTCTCTCTGTCTCTCCATGTTTTTCACAGTGAAAGCCAAGCTTGGTAAATCTCTCTCTCCAGCTTGAAGTCAGTAGGCCGCTTCTCTCTGAACTACAATTAACCAATTTATGACTGACATTCCTGTTTCCTTCTTGTCAGCTTTATTAAGATGTAATTTACACTAAAGTGTGAAATTCAATGAGTTTTGACAAACCTATACAGTATTGAAACCACCATGACAATCATGATTATAGAACATTTTTAAAGGTTTCCATTTGACCTCTCTGCCTTAATGAAACAAGTAGAAACTGTATAATGTGTATGAATTACTGTCAGCTCCACTGGTTATGAACAGTACTGCTCCCATATCTGTATCCTTGCTTACAGTCCTTGTCTTCTTGGCTTTTCTTATTACTGCTAGAAGACTCTATAGAATACAAAGGGACATAGGAAAGCCGTCTAGAAAAGAGGAAAGGAGAGGACAAGAGAGGAGAGAAAACAGTAATGTTAACTCTAAGTTGACTCTAAGTTTCTTATTTAAATAAGCATCAAACTAGACTATTAGCATGATTGCTGGGTTTCCCTCCACTTGTACTAAATGGCTATATCTCTGTGATGTGCATACTTATTTTTCACTGAATACTTTTCCCCCCTATATTGTGCCTATAGGCTTGTAAGTTTCCTTCCCTCCTTTCTCCTTCCTTCTCTTTCAATTTCTTTTCAGAGATGCTACTCTCTGAAATGCAATTGCTTACTTCTTTCTTACAAACAATCCATATTGAAATGTCATTTCTCAACAAAGTTACATTTATATTAGTCGCATCAAATTCATTTTTTCCCTGGAGTTTGATTTTATTTTCATCAAACACATTTTTGAGCAATCACTCTGTGCAGGGTATTCATTTGTTCTTCCAGGAATTTCATTTCACATCCAACAAAGTCTTTATTGAGCATTTACTATGCATACAATGTCTTCAGCTTACATTTCTTAGGCTTCTACTAGAAACTGAGTTTTCCCTTTTCCTATCATCTAGGATGACTTTCCCTGTATTTGTGTTACAACTATATGGAGCATTTGTTAACATTTCCGCCACCCAACTAACTTATGTTCTTTAGCCCTGGCACTGCTCGGCATTTGTCAGATTTTTTTTCTCAGCTTTTCTAAAAGCATATTATTAGCCTTTATACATTTTGCAATTTTGCTTTAAGTATTTTAATTAGAGGCCCTTTAAGTTACCTTGGAATATATTTAAAGACTTCTAAATCTGTCAGTCTACTTATAACTAAATTCCATCTTGGCACTTATGAAGCTTACATTTTGGGATCCTATTCTAACACTAAAATAATGCCTTTAAGTAAAGTCCATTCCAATCACTGGGTCTGTAACATCTAGTTTCCCCTGAAATATCAACAGTCTTTTGCATCTAATAGGTGGCTGATAATATTTGGAATTAGAATTTTAGAACCTTATGGAAAGAAAACATAGGGCTAAACTTTTATGATCTTGGATTTGGCAGTGGTTTCTTAGATATGACACCAAAAGCACGAGAAACAAAAGGAAGAAATAGATTAATCAAACTTCATTAAAACTTAAAACTTTGTACTTCAAAGGCACTATCAAGAAAGCAAAAAGATAGGTGAAGAATAGAAGAAAATATTTGCAGATCATATATCTGATAATGGTCTAGTATACAGAATACATAAAGAACTCTTACAGTAACTCAACAATGAAAAGCAAATAACCGAATAAAAATGGGCAAAGAAACTGAATAGACATTTCTCCAGAGAAGAGATATTAATGACCAACAAGCACATGAAAAGATGTTCAACATCATTAGCCACTAGGGAAATGTAAATCGAAGCAATACAATGAGATACCGCTTCACACTGACTAGAATGGCTGTAATAATAATTCAATTTTTAAAAATAACAGCATAATAATAAAAATGCAATAATCAAAAACAAAACGGAAAATAAATATTGATGAGGATGTGGAAAAATAATTGGAAGCCTTATACATTGCTGGTGGAAATGTGAAATGGTGCAACCTCTGTGGAAAACAGTTTGGTAGTTCCTCAATCACCCGAATACATAGTTACCATATGACCCAGCAATTACACTCCTAGGTATGTACCCAAAATAATTGAAGGCAGGCATTCAAACAGAAACTTGTACATGAAAGTTCATACAGGACTGTTCATGATAGCCAAAGGTAGAAGCAATCCAAATGTCTATCAGCAGAGGAGCGGGTCAGCAAGCTGTGATGTAGCTATACAATAGAGTATAATTCAGCCATAAAAATGAGGTACTGATACATGTCACCCCGTGCATAAAACTTGAAAACATTATGCTAAAAGCAGCCAGACATAAAAGGCCACATACTGTGTCATTCCATTTCTTTGAAATGTCCAGTATAGGAAGAGCTGTAGAGGCAGAAAGCAGATTAATGCTTTCCAAGGACAGGGGACAGGGGAGAATGGGGAGTGACTTAATGGTATGAGGTCTCCCTTTCGAGTGATGAAATTGTTGTGAGGCTAGATAGTGACGATTGTACAACACTGTGAATATAATAAATACCACTGAATTAAACACCTTAAAAGGGTTAAAATGGTTCATTCTATGTTATGTGAATTTTTGCTTCAATTTGAAAAAACTCACTGTCACTACACATGTGTCAGGCATAGTAGATGGAGGGCTGGTTAAGATATTGCTTCCCTTTCTGGACTCTGAGGTCCTCAAGGGCCTGACAAGTGAAATGATACAGAGTGAAGTTGTGGGCTGTAACATCTACACAGGCTGATAGGGGACCACCCCAACCTGTGACGACAGTGATAATGGTGGTAGGGCTTTCCAGTGAAGCAAGAGAGTCCTGGAGGATTGCCTGACTGATAGAAAAGTTAGTGAGTGCCCCTTTTGTGCCTGTTACTGTACTAGGCTGGCTGTTCAGTGATGGACAAAAACAAATGCTGTCCATCTGTCCTGGAACTTGCACTTGGGGCAGAGGCAGAATTAATTGCAACCACCTGTAGACTGAGGCCGGGGCTATGAAGAAAAGGAACACTCTCCTGTGAAAGTGCAGAATAAAGAAACTTCACATGAACCAGAGATCAGGGAAGGAATCTGAGGGTAATTCCTAAGCTGAGCTCGGTGGACTGGGTAGGAAAGGGGAGCAAGAGAGACTAGCATGTGCGAAACTTATGGCAGGAGGAGACAGGGCGTTCAAGGGCACCAAAGAAGGTTGCTGTGGTTGCCCAAGTAGGAGATGAGGCTGGAGAGACAAGGAGGCTGGTAGGGCCTGCTATACGGGCCTTGGTAAAGATTTTGTTCTTTATCATAAGGAGGATAGTTATCTTCATCCTGGCGGTCAAGAATGGACTGGAGGCAGGCAAAAATAGATGTGGAGTGGAGACTAGCTAGGAAGCCACGGTAATTGTCCAGGGAGTAGATGATGGTGCTTGCGAGGTGGAGACAGAGATGGAGAAAAATGGAACTAGTGCTACAGAACAAGGGTGGAGGTAGGAAGGGGAAGGGGAAGACTGGTCCAGGCCGAGTGGCATCATACACAGAGATGAGAAAGCAGGAAGCAGAATCTGGGTGTGGTGGACCAGAGCAGGTCACTATGGCAGAAGCCATGGAAAGGTGTAGGTACAGGAGCCCCAGGAAGGCAACGAAGCCTGCAGGAATCAGACCCCCATGGCCCTCGCTGCTAAGTCTTATCCTGCTGGGCATGTAAAACTGTGAAGCATTTTAAGAAGGGAAATGCGACTACCAGATTCTTGTTTTAAAGATGGTCACAGGGGTGTTACAGAATGAGTTTAGGGGGAATAAAAGGGAGGCACTCTTCATGATAAACAAGGAAACTGATTAGGAGGCTGAAGCAGCCGCTTACCATGGAAGCTAATCGGTGTCTGGACCTCACGGTGTCGCAAGATTGGGCGGGTGGGATGGATGTGAGACTGTTTCTGAGACGGGACCACCTGGTAACCACAACAGTCATGATTTGTTAAGCCTGGAGCACATGTACAACCCCAACATCTCCCATACGGCTTCCTGGATCCTTGCGAGTTTAAGGGCTGTGGCATGAGACAAATGAAGAGAAGTTGTCAGAACAGAGTCTCTAACAATATTTTGCTTTCAAAATTTCCCCCCATTTTGATGTGATATTGTCACCCAACTTAACTACAAGTTCTTTAAGAAGAGGGATCAGGTCCTACTCCCTATTCCATGTCCTTACTGCAATGCTTGACACAAAGAAGGGGCTTAAGAGATACTTGAATAAATGAGTACATGAATTAAAAGGTGTATTTCTCAGGGCACCTGCCACACCACTAACATTAAGAGGAAAAATACAGACATGTTAAAGAATTATGGAACTCTGAGGCCCTCACTGGTGAACATGCAGATGTCTTAGCTCCCTTTTGAAACAAAATGTTGCCCTTACTTTGCTCAGGCTGCATAAGACTCTGTCATCTTTATCACCAAGGTGTCTTGGTGTTCCACTGTCAAACTTGTTGTATGTGCCTGGTGGGGTAGACTAGTGTGTGATTTATGTAAGTCTGAAAAAAACTATCTCAGGCTCAAAACACCTATGAAGAGACTATCACATCACCATCCAAGTAACATGGATGCAAACAATTTCCTTGAACTTGTCATTCAAATTGTGTCAACTCCATCTCAAGGGCTTTGTAACACAATGAAGGATTTTTTTTTCCTCCCAGTGGACTTGGCTTACCTGAAATGAATTCAATTCATCAGACCTCTCATCTTCAAGGACATAAGCAGATCCCATTGGACAATCTGGTTCTGAGACCCTTTGCTCAGAAAACTTGAATCTCAGAAAACTTTAGTTAAGATGTAATTCCCAAAAGGCAAGGCTTTGAACATACTGGGGATGTGGAAAAAGCAGTTAGACTAGTAATTCACAGCTTAGGACTTGCATAAACAGAATTTAAAGCTTAATAAAGGCTTTAACAAAGAACAATTAGATAAAGTCTTAGAAGGAAATCAGAGAAAAATAAAAAAGTTTACTTGATACATGAAGATTAAATAGCCTTTGAATATGTGTGTGTGTGGTATGTGTGTGTGTGCGTATGTGTATGTATGTGTGTGCGTATATATATATAGTTTTTTAAGCAGGCTTGGTCTTCTAATTATGACACAAAAATACAGAGGAAAGGTCGCACAATTTCTTTTAGAATTAATTGGTGCCACCTAAGAGACAAATGCTAACCTCTTTTCATGGCAAAATCTAGTAGAGCTATAACATTACTATTTCCCTCCATGACCTAAGACTACTTTGAAGGTGGCTGTCCATCCTGTTGCTGCTTTAGTAGATGGAAATGAAAGAACACGGAGGGGATAAGTGGCAAGAGGGGGAGTAAGAAGGAAAACCAGGCTCAGGGGACAGATGAGTTTGCATGGAGTACTGTCACGCCGGAATTCTCCATCTACCTCCAGATCTACTCTCTGCTCTTTGGTGCCTTGCTCTGTGTCCCATAGGAGGCTGAATTTCCTGGACTGTATTTGTACCCTCACTTGCCTTCTATCTTCCAACTGATACCAGTGAGAGGTGGGACCTGCTCCTTCCAATTGCCCCCTTAGATATACATGTACTAATGGTCTCCTGCTACTGCTAGCCTGGGGATGCTTCACTGGACTCTTGATTTCCCTGAACCCTGCCCATACCTTTGTAAGGGTCCCTTCATTAACATGCCTCGGGTTCCATTTGAATGTACCATCAGCTTCTTGCTGGAAACCTTGACTGATACAATTGTCTTCTATGCAAATGAAGATCATCTGACAAGATGATCTTGGAAAATCCCAAGGCAGTAGGGTAACAATTTTTACTGACCTTTTTCTTTGGCCTTAGTAATGAAAAAGTGAATGGATGTTTAAAATGTAATCTGTAGTTAATTATTGATGGGATAATGTTCCTTTAGAGCTTACTCTCCTCTGGTAGGCCCAGCTCCCTGATTAACTGTAAACAAAATTATGAAACTACTTTATGAATGAAGTCATGAACAACTTAAGTTGGAGATGCCTGAGGGATAGCCTAGTGACGATCCTTTCTAAATGTTCAAAGATGAAATTGTTAGCCATTGGAGACAGTGAGTTCCACATAGTAGGAGGGATTCAAGCAGAAGGTGGAAAAACAATAGATTGGTTGTTGAATTTTATGATTTTAAAGTCTTTTCTAATGCGTACTTTTATGATTTTTGGCTTTATGCTATAATGGTCAATCATCATAAATTTACTATGAAAATGTTGACTATGCAGTTGGATACTTTAATATAATGATACATGAACAATATACACACAGATTTTTAAGCACAAAAAACTTAAAGAAAATTCATCTTTGGTATGACAGGTGAAAATTTCCGTCTCTGGAGACAGATAAACCTGTTTCAATCCTAGCTCCCCATGAAAAGTCATGGGTCCTATGGAAGCTATCTAATGTCTCTGTTTCTCAGTTTTCTCTCATCTTCCTCATAGAGCATTGATGAGAATTCACTGAGATAACACCTAGGACAAATTCGGGTACTGGATAGATGTTAGTTCTCTTTGCTTTGCTATCACCACTAAACTGTTCTTCCTGCTACATCAATTTATGGTGCAAAGGTAGATAAAAATGCATTTAAGAATTCTTTTTGTAAATAATGAAATAATGCCATTTGCACGATAATGCAGCAACATGGATGGACCAAGAGATTATCAGACAAAGTGAAGTCAGTCAGACAAAGAAAGACAAATATCATATGCTATCACTTACATGTGGAAAGTGAAAAAAGCGATACAAAGGAACTTATTTACAAAACAGAATCAGACTCACAGACATAGAAAACAAATTTACAGTTACCAAAGGGAAAAGGGGGCTAGGGATAAATTAGAGTTTGGGATTGACAGATACAAACTACTATATGTAAAATAGATAAACAACAAGGTCCTACTATATAGCACAGGGAACTGTATTCAGTATCTTGTAATAACTTACAAGAGAAAGGAGTCTGAAAAAGAATACATGTATGTATAACAGAATCACTTTGCTGAACACCTGAAACTAACAACATTGTAAATCAGCTATACTTAATTTTTTTAATGTTTTAAAAGTAAGCATGCAAACTAACAAAAAAAAAAGTTGAAAACAAAAAAACTTTTTTAATTATAAAAAAGAATTCTGTTTTTAATTGAAAACCACAATCAAAATAACAATCAAGACCTCCACTTCAGCATTTCACAGCTTTGAGGGCACAGTGTTCCATGCTACGGAGAATACATGGTATAAGAAAGTCTTCCCTGAAGGAGCTGATATTTAAATATACTAGTACACAAATTCTATTCACACACTGCTGTCCATCTCCAGCCATTCTGCTCGGAGCCTCACCACAACCTTATAAGCCAGACATTTTCTTCATTTATAAAGAGAGGAATTGATAAAGGGCAGAAAATCACTCATAATCCTAGAGGAAGTGGTCTTTCCACTGACTCATTCAGATACTTCACTCGAGAATTTTGATTTAAAAAATCAAAAAAATGTTTAAACATTTAAAAAGTAAACGACACACAGCAGCACGAATGTGCTACATGACTTAAGCCAAATCATCTCCAAATATGATCAGGAATTTCTAGAGCAAGACAAAACCTCCCTGACCTGGGGTAGTGAGATCCTGAGAGAAATAGCAGAGTTTAGAGCACAGGTTCAGGAAACGTGGTCAAAACCTGCTTCTTTCACATATCAGTTGTGACTCTTTGGACAAGCTTGTCAGCCTTTCTAAGCTTCAGTTTCCTCACCTGCAAAATAGAGGTAATAATAGAAGCTACCCATGGGGTGGGTTTGTGTGAAGCTTAAATGAGATCATCTAGTTAAGTTTATTTTTTTTAATTTAAAAATTTTTTTAACATTTTTATTGATTTATAATCATTTTACAATGTTGTGTCAAATTCCAGTGCAGAGCACAATTTTTCAGTTACACATGAACATACATATATTCATTGTCACATTTTTTTCTCTGTGAGCTACCACAAGATCTTGTGTATATTCCCCTGTGCTATACTAGTTAAGTTTAAGTGAGATAATCTAGTTAAAGTGCTTGGCTTAACCCCTACTTAGGAGAAAGTGTTTAATAACTATAGTTATTACTATTACAAGACCAAGCAAGGGTGTACCCGTGGAGAGCTAATTTGCCTAGAGCCACAGAGCTGATTAGCGACAGAGCAGAGACTGGAGCCCAGATCCTGTCCAGTGTCCTTTTGTTATAACTGCACCACAGCTTAATTAGCTTTTGAAACATGGGCAGTAAGAACTTCAGCTAAAAGAGAGAATAAGAGCTGGAGAGCTGGCTATCTGCAATCGATCCATGTTGATTTTCCAGGAAGCCGACACATCACAAATATCTATACAGAAAATAGGAATAAATCCGATTCCTGCAAAATGCTCTTGTCTTCCTCCTGTGTATGGGACTGCCTCACAGTTGAACCCCTAATAACATGGTTTATTTGTGATTTGAGTGACCAAATCTCCTTAGACAGGTAGCAAAAGGCACAGGTTTAAGACACATTTGGCTCTTGCTGTGACTAATGCTGTCATGAGGCACCAGTGCAGACAGTTCTGGCAGGACAGAAATGAATGCGGAGATTAAAGAACTACAGTAAAGCCTGCAGTCATCTTTGAGACTAGCCTGTGCCTGGTTTTATACACACTCTTAGCTATTTTGAGGCACCAGGGACTTATCACTCCCAGCCTCAATTCAGAAAGCATTCTTTTGGTCACATGTTGTAACCAGGAGAGCAGTAGCCTTACACCAAGTTACCATAATGTCCTTGGCTAATAGGGCAGGTCTGGCACAACTGCATTAAGGCTGAATGAATCTGGGCAATCAAGACCTAAATAATAATGAAACTTTAAACAAGATTGAGCTTAACGTGATTCTTCAGCCTCTCCCCTGCTTAGATCTCTTCTGCTAAAAGTATTTGTTGTTCGTTGCTTTTTAAAGTCATTTCACATCACCCTAGTCAATTGCAGCAAGCATGGGCTGACCCAAAATCTTTATTGAGCTCTTGCCACACCATTTTCCTGACTTTTCTTGGAAGACAAGTAGGGCCTCCCTGGGTTTAAAAAGTGCTCTTCTGGTTAATGAGGGCTACACAGTTTTATTCCTAATCACGGCAGTCCCTTTTGTAGTGTCATGGTTCTAGCTGAGATTGGAAAGTTTGCACCCTTAAATGCCAAGCCAGCTAAACAGTTGTAGCATATATTAAAATCCAAGGAGCTATAATATTCTATCCAATTCTTTAAGACCAGTAGAGACACTTCCACAAAGACTGTCTGCAGATTCTCCGAGAGTAACACATGAGGATATTTCAGTCCAACGTCTCTGAGCTGGGATGGAGTGGCGAGAGTTGCAGTTTGGGGAACCTGTATGTTAGAGATGCCTTTCTTGGCTCTACCAGCTTAAGAAATCTACTGATTCGTCTCTTTTCTTGAAGAATAAGGGGATATTTCCCTGCCTCTCTGTTAAGCTTGAAAAAATTAAAACTAATTAATTTCAAGGGCCTTGCTTCAATCATATGTCTGGTTTTAGCCAATTTGTAAAAGGTTGATAAGGATGTTTCAAAGAATATTACTCAGCAGCACTGCTGTGCTGAGTTGTGTGTCCTTTGGGGGAAGTTCTGCCTCTTTATCTTGTATCCCTCTAGCTGGTTCCTCTCTGTTTGATTTCACTTCAGTTACCTAACTTCACCCTTAAAACCAGGAGGGTTTGGTAACTACTTTTCTCTTTCAGGAAATAGGTACCTGCCATATCACCAATGGGAACAAAAGATGGAAAGTAATGATGGTCCCTGCCCCTCCCTTGGGTCGCCTGCCATCCTCATTCAGGCAAGACTCTTTCCTAGGATGAGGCCAGCATGCGAGGACAGAATCTGGCTTGAGTCCCAGCATTGCCACCTGTGTCACCTTTGCATCTCAACTTCCAGGTGGGGGGAGCATAGAGTCAATCCCTCAAGGCTCTCTAAGAATCAAGAGATGACACACAGAGAGCATGGAGCTGGGAGTACAAGGAAGTGTTTGCTGTAGAAGAGGTGCCTGTCCCTTCCCCTCCAAGATGATCAGATGAAACACTTAAGAGCCTGCTGAGGAATGAACATTTGCAGTAGAAACCTGGAAAATTGTTAACCAGCGAATATGTTCTTCTTTGGTAAGAAATTGGAGACAACTGGAGAAATGTCTCACCATGAAACGGCTTCCATGTCATTAACGTTAGACCGCTTAGACGAGAGGCGGTAGGACTAGCCTCCAGAAGGACTATAATAAAATCAAGCAGGAGATTAGCATTTCCTACCTACCACCAGGGGACAACATCAGGCCGTGGTTACCCCGCAGATGATCCTATGAAATGCTGGGGTGGGTGACGGCAGACCCCAAAAGAGGTACGTGACAGTTCCTTCCAAGAGGGGGCGTAGAGTGATGGGAAGAATATGGGTCGTTGATTCCGCATTTTGTTACCTATTAACTAATCATCCCTGATCCTGAGTTGTCTTTTGTTTGTTTGTTTTTAATCTGTAAAACAGGCAATGAGATTTTTTTTATTTCCTCACAGGACTATTTAGAGTGGAGCTCCTCAAACTTCACTGTGTGTACAAAGCCCCTCAGGGTCTCGTTAAAATGCAGAGTCTGGGTTCAGTAGGTTTGGGGCAGAGCATGCGATCCTGCATGTCTAGTAACTTCTGGGAGATGCTGATGCTCCCCCTGGTTTGTGGATCACACCCTGAGAAGCAAGGGTTTAGAAGAGCAAGGGTGCAACATGTTACACTTGCGGGAGGACTTATAATCTCTCGGGTACAGCAGATGGGAGGCAGCGCCCTTAGTAACCGCAGTGACTCATGTGTTCTACCGAGAAATCTTCTCTGAGGAGTAACACGACTGACTTTCATGTCTCTCCATTCTACAGTGTTCTTTTCAGTGTTTCTAACAGTACCTACATTAAGAGTTAATTCTTCCAGTGCGGTTAAGATGGAGCCTATGGGAATGTGCCATGCCTGGTACAGCATAAATCCTAAAGGAGGAAAAAGAGAAAGGGAAGGAGGAAGAGAGGGAGAAAATACAGAAGAAAATACACTGTTTTAGGGGGAGAGGTGGCTGTTTCCTTTTAGAGTAAGAAGATACGGCAGGAGGAAGAGAGGCAGCCTGCTGGCATTTTGCATCGTGTGTTTAAGGACAGCAGTGAGTGAAGACGGATTAGTCAAAGGTGTTTACGTTGATGATGGAGACATTTAGGGATGCTACTGTGAAAAGACATGGCTTGATACATTTCTAGAAACTACTTGTGATGCCTCATCTGTCTCTAAGGCTATATCTGCCCCCCTGGAGGAGAGACAGAAACATAAATTCTTTTTGTCAAAAAATATTATTTTAGGTCTGATCTAAGACCACAGATCTTACGTGTAAGCACTCACTGTGTGCAGAACATGATACCGAGCGCACTGTCTCTTTCCAGGGAATTCGCTTTCTGCTTGTGTCTTGGCACAAGCCAAGCTGGTCCCAGAACCTGAAAACAGGGCTGCTTTGCCGTCTCATCATTTTTGGCAACCTAGCTTTACCTTTTAAGTTTTAAAAAGACTTCACGGGTAATTCTGAGATATTTACTACTCATATTTGGACTAATAGGAAAAAAGGGGCACACCTAAAGGTAAGAGATTCCTAAAAATTCTTTACTCAGATGACATGACACCTGACACCAGCGCCCCATCTCAGATTGCACCCTCATCCCGCCCTGCCACTCCCCGGCCCTCACCCTGCACATTCTCTCCATAGCACTTACCACCATGTCAGTGAAAGTTTTCTTACCTATTTTGTTATCATTTGTGTTTGCCGCTTAGACACAAACTCACTGGGGGGACTTTGGTCTGCTCTGTCCACTGCTGAATCCCTGCACATGGCTGGTGTTCGGCATGCATTGATTGAAAGGATAAAGAAATAGTGAGGATACGAGCAGACAAATGCTTAGTAGTATTTTCTTGACAAACTTGAGAGAATGTGCGCTTAGAGAGCACATCTCTGAATTTCTGAAAACCACATCTAAGGTCTCATTATTTAACTCCTTTTCTCCCACATAAATAACTTTCCCCTTCTTATTAAGGAAGGCGCCCAATATAAGACACTGCCCAAGGTTTAATGAATGTTGCTTGAAGACTGAACATAAAAGGACACCTTTTTTTCTGCATCCCTCCAAAAACAAGGCACTCATGGAGCTGTCCAGAGGCCCCCTGGAGAATTACCTACCCAAGAGTCTCCTGGAGTATAGAAAGTCACATCTGACACCTTAAGGGACCTCTTCCTCCTTGTCTTGGTAGCTAGGGAGTCACAGAATTGGGGACGATGGCTAATCTTTCTGTAGGTGATCAAGAAGAAAGCTTTTGATGGATCCTATTCCATCTATTCTGTGTGCTACAAACCTCTTGGACTGAGGGGTACCTACAGCATCACCCGAGTCAGAGAAGTGCGGTAGGAAATGTCAGTCCCTAACCTGAGGTTCCCCAGGGCTGTGCAAGTTGGGTCCTGATAAAACTGCTTCTCCCCTATCCTAGGGGCCACCTACTCTGGGACGCCTTGGAGTTGGGGCCTTCACTTTGGGAGCCACTGAGATTATCACGTTCTACTGCCTCAACCCTTTAAAGGTATTCATCAGAGCAGAGTGTCATGGTGACCTGACCTTGGACGTGGTTTAGTGAGAGCTGAGCTCCAGCTCATGAATCCTATTTTCCGTCTTCATGCGGTTTTAAGATTTAGCCCAATTTCCAGACCATCCCCTACCCAGGCTTGAAAATGGCTTTATTTCACACTTTGCGGCAGGAGGTAAGTGGGTTTCTATGTGAAAGTGATGGTGCCAAAGACATTTATGAACATTAAAAAATGTCTGAACGTGGCTTCAAGCCACTCAGCCTGTTTCTCATCCCCCAACGTGCCTTGTGGAGCGTATGCAAGTTCAGAGCGCCCTTTGAAATCAGTGGCAGTTATGAGCTTGGAGCAACTCTGTGGGGCTCTGAGCAATATAATAAATGAGCCCCTTTGAAGACTAACCATTGTACTTGGGCTCTTTTTGTGCTCCCGACCCTGCTTTCCCAGGGACGGTCAGCGCTGGTGGGAGTAGCCCACCACCACACGCCCTCTGGTTTTCAACTTTGGGCCTGAAAGAGGGACAGGGAAGTGGGTCTTCGTGTTTCCTTAAAGAACTGGGCTAAACCCTTTTGCTCTCTTTTTGACAACAGCTGGGATGAACCATCCCACGTCCACATACCTTGAGTGAGAACAAAACAAAACAAAAGCTGCATTTCATCTGCATATACTTACTGGCCCAGGAGACAAAAACAGCAACAAGAACAGAAAGAAAAATAAAACAGTATAAAAAAGGAAGCTATTATCAGCCAGGAGATAAAGCAGACTTATTTGTACATTGGGGGTTTCACAGATTACTTATTTAGCTGAAAGAAAAGAATTCGATTTGGGACATTTTTCATGTTTCCCTGATGACATTACAGGCTAAGCTGATATCGGATACCAAGATGAAATTTCTAAAATATTCTTTTTTAATTTTATTTTTTATTGAAATGTGGTTGATTTACTATGTTAGTTTCAGGTGTATAGCAAAGCAATTCAGTTATATATACACATATAAGATAAAAGATAATTAAAGCTTTTTGATTTGACTTTTGACTCAATGTTCCAAGGGCGAGTATATGTATTTCAAATGCTTAAGTTGGATAAGAAAAATATATTCAGATCTCTTTAAACACATTTAAGAAGGTCGAATTATTTGGTCCAGTTTTTCAGGTACAAGGTTAAATGGCTGTTTTTTGTTTTTGTTTTTGTTTCCTTTGTTTGTTTGTTTGAAGGACTATCTTTTGTTTGTTTGAATGGCTATCTGAATGTCACTTCCTGCATTAGACACAGATTCAACTACCTTTTGCTAAGCGCCCCTTTGACTCCTCACAACCACACTGTGAGATCAATGTTGTAAACTCTACTCAGGAGATGAAAGAACCAAGGCCAGAGTTCCAATGGCAAGAGGAGCTACAGTAAATAAGCTCTCTGCAAATAAAATAGTATGTTGTTTATTTACAATGAGGAATATTTGAGCTAGTATTGGATTAGGACGAAGTCCATGTAGGGACCAATCAAGAATGATTGTAAAAAAAAAAGTAAATATCAGGGGAAATGGACTTCAAGGAAACTTACATTTCTGGACGCAAATGTGGGATAAGAAAGTTCCAAATCCTTCTTCTCATCTTTGAAACTTTTCCTAAAACGGGGACAAAAATAGACAGCAGTCTTTAATAATTATTGACTGGTGTAAGGCCTTTTTAAATTTACTTTCTTCTATTCTGCCTCACTGTAAAATGGTGATAGGTGGGTATCAGAGAAGAAATAAGTGAAGTGTGGGTAAAGAAAAAAAGAAAAAATAATAATCGTTAAGTGGAGACCAGAGGTAAATTAATACATGTGTGCCACACTGAGGGTGAAGACAAAACACAAAACCAAAACCCAAAAAGAGCAGTTGGAAGATAATAATAACAAAGGTGGCTAATAGGTATTGAGGACTTTTATGATTTGCCAGACAGCGCTAAATACTTAGCGCTGATTGTCTTACTTAATTCTCACTGCAGCCTTATGAAGTAGGTAGGTATGAATAGTTTGTTAATTCACAGATTAGGAAATTGAGGCACAGAGGTCAACCAGCTAACAGATGATGGATACTCGATTTGAACCCAAGCATTCTGATTTCAAGACCACGGTCTTGACTAACCCTGGGTTTATACCAGATAAACACATTGTTGTTGGTCATGAAAAACCAATTATTTCCTGGCATTTGGGTCTAAGGGAAATGGCTCTCTGTGTCCTCGCAAGTGGAACATGGTCAGAGGCTGGCCTTTCTCAACATCCCCTGTGGCGCTAACAATGCTGATGGGCCCACGGCTCTTTGTCCTTGGGCCCGAGGCCAAAATGCAATTCAGTGAAACTGAACAAGAGGGGCCAGAACAATATGATTCAACGATTTAATTTGGATGGTTTACCTTGATCCTGAGATATAATCCAAACTATCTGGAGAGATGGATGGACTTCATGTCCTTCAGGCAATCCCCAATGGAGCTTCCTGAGCTGTAAACATTTCTTGAGCACTGCTCTGCTGGAGGAAAAAGAAAAATCACAACCATACAGAATGGAGGCCATAAATCTGGAGTAAAACTCATCTCAGTTGTTCCCTCAGTGTTACTCAGCCGTCCCATTACATGAGCTTCTCCCATGCCCCTGAGCTGCTATTCCAAACCTTTACCACTCTTCGAAGCTTTCAATCTTCTCTCTTCGGGATGACCTTGTTTCTAAGCTAGGGACTAGCAGCTGTCAGGAGTGGCTTTTTTTGTTTTTTAGCCAGTAGTCTGGGAGACTTTGACTCCCTCCTGACAATGTATTTTATTTATTTTTCTTCTTGCATATCTCTCATATCTAATGGGGCCACCACTCTATTTGAGTAGGTCCATCAACTCTCTTAACTACTGCAATACAGTCTGTGACATTTGCTCAGTCTCCACAGATTCCCATTTCCAATCCCACCTTGGTAGCAGCCCCAGAGTTCAAACACAAAAATCTGACTATGTTACTCCCTTGCTTACAATCGATCATCAGCATCTTATGACTCACAGCACACAATTTAAAATCTTTTGTCTGCCTGGAAACACCTATTCATGTTTCTTCTTCTTCTGGGAAGGTGTCCAGGACAGATTTAAATGTGTTATCCTAATCTGCCACTCAGCTTTGTAGATCACCCAGTGTAGTCAATCTCATCGGATTTGCTTGTTTGCAGTCTGATTCTCCACCTGTTTAAATGCCTTGACAGCAGGACCCTGCTTTCTCAACTTTGTATGCATAGTATGGAGTACACTAGTGAGCGCTCCATATACATTTAGTGAATGAAGGAAGTGTATATATTTTTGAAAAGTATATAATTGCAATAAGTGGTAAAAAATTTGCCAAGGGAATCTTAAAGTGTGTCCTGCCAAAATTAAAATTAGGAATGCCCACTTGATTATACAGACAACTTGAGAAAGACTGGGATGTATCCTGACCACAATTTATGCCAAAATGAGAATGTGTTTGCTAGGACATGAATATATTTTTAAGAACGCTAGATCATGGTGATGAATATCCTTGACCAATAGAGTCTAACTGCTCCTATGAATCAGATGAAGTAGGTGTCGGGTAAGGGACCGAATGAGGTTTGTGCATAAACTCTGCTGAGATACTCTCTTTCAAGGAGACAGATTTCAGTATTTCTGATAATAGACCCCTCAGCTCTCATGGATTTTTCAGACACTCATCTGAGGTCTGTCATATGCTGAGGCCAAGGATGCTCAGGCCCCTTTAAACTCCTACAGCCATCTCCTCTGGTCTCAATGTGTTTGGACAGGGAAGACTTTGAGCAGTTTTGTTTTTCAATGTGATTCGTTACACATCTTGTTCTACAAACTTTCTTTTTAGTTTCTCTTAGCCCAACAAGAGACCCCAATAAGAGAAGTCAATTACGTCCTTATAATAACTCTCTCTTCCTCTCATGGGAAATATACAGACATAAAATATTACATATTGGGCAATCAAAATTGTTAAGATTTTGTTATGGCATTCATTTGCTTGTTTTATTTTTTTAGATCCCACATATAAGTGAAAACATACACAATTTAACTTTCTCTGTATGGCTTATTTCACTAAGTATAATACCCTCCAGGTCCATCCATGTTGTTGCAAATGGCAAATTTTTATTCTTTTTTATGGCTGAGTAATATTCCATTGTATATATTTACCACACCTGCTTTATCCAGCCATCTGTTGATGGACACTTAGGTTGCTTCCATACTTTGACTATAACAAAACAGAAACAGACTTACAGTTACAGAGAACAAATGAGTGGTTACCAGTAGGGAGAGGGGTAGAATAGGGGTAGGGATTTAAGAGGTACAAACTACTAGGTATAAAATAAATAAGATATGAGGATGTAATGTCCAACACAGGGAAAATAGCTAATATTTTATAATAAACTTAAATGGAGTTTAATCTATAAAAATATTAAATCACCATGTTATATACCTGAAACTAATATAATATTGTAAGTCAACTATACTTCAATTAAAAAACAAGCTATTGTTTTGAACCAGCACATTGATGGCAGATGTCCGGGCACTGACACCCTGTTTACAAACTGGGTAATGGAAGGTCCATCTCCTCTCCATCTCTCATCCTTTGTATCCTGTTTGACTCTGAGGTTTGTATTCCAGGGAAAAAGAACCTCTAACCTAATCTGGCTATGCAGGGTCTTTTAGCCTCATCCTTATAGAAACACAACTCATATCATTTGTTACTTTAGTCAACACACAATTAACCACTCTTAGAGGTTTACCGGCTGATATCTTCATCTTTGCCACATTCTTCTAAATTGATTTAATGGTGGATTAAGCTAGGCCTAGAGCATGACTTATTTATTGGACCTTTGTCCTGGCTAAGAATCTCACTAAAATTCGTATTTTCATGGTCAGCCTGTATTTTAAATATTAAACTAATTTCCCTTCCTAGAAAGAAAATAAAATTATTCATTTTGAATCAAAAGAGAATCATAAAAAAAAAAAAAAGGACAGAGAGAGAGTCACAGATTAAATGGATGTAAGTAGCAGGACAAGAGGAAAGAAAGCAGAGTGTCAGTGGCTCACAGTGAGAATTGTGCAGTACGGCAAATACTGCTCATTGGTCGAGACTAAAAATTTTTTTCTCATTTTTAAAAAGACGCTCACCTTTCTGGCTAATTAGTGCTATAAAGAACAAGTACTACAACTGGCAAGACCAAGTAAGTATGAGTTACAAGGTTGTTGTAAGAATTAAATGTGGTAGCATACATAAGAGCAATTTGCCCATTAGAAAGGTCTCCATAAATGTGGAGTATTCGCGGAGCAGCCTTTCCTTAGGGACCGTCAGCCTTTGGGTCACTGATTTCCACTGCGGCTACATGGGCTGTCATCCAATGAGTTTCAGGGAGCACTGGTCTTGATCATCCCGGCAGGGTTTGCTCCCATAAGAATACCAAATATACCACCTGCATGGTATTTTATTTGCTTTAAAGGCCAAGGATCTTTTTCTTATTTAAAAAAATGCAAAAGACTTTCTGTTTTTGAAACAGTAAGTGGCACTGACATCTCTCAAGATTGAGAGCACTATTGTCTCATTTTAAGCACCCCCTTATTATTCAGCAAGGATGTTGTCGGCAGGAATGAATAATTAGGTAACTCTTTTTGGGCACGTTTTATTCTGGTCCCATGGGGAACGTGCAATTGTAACATCTCCTTGGATTATTTCACAAACATATGGCAAACGAAGCACCTGAGCCAGATGTACGAGCATATTACACTAGGTCTGTTTTAACTTAAAACTGTGAAATACATCAGATGGTGAAGTTATTTTGGTCATGAACATCCATCATGGAAATAGTACAGAAGCATCTTTTTTTTATTGTCCATTTTACTTGGACTGGAAATAATCAAGAATAGCTTGGAAATCATCTCTTGCAGTAGAAGATTCCAGGTAAAGATCAAGACCTAGTGAAATCTATGGTCCAGACTTAAATGGGTCTCAGACATCTCCATGTAGTTCCTTAAAGCTTATTACCAGTATTCACTCGCGGTAGGTCAAGAATCTCACCTCAACAACTTTTCCTCATCTTGTGTCTTTACTCCTCCAGAGATGCATATGGATAGATTAATAAGGATTTTTTTTAAATAATGAGAATATATTCTCTACTGATTCAGTAGGGAGTTTTTGTGTTTTTCTTTTAGCCTTTAAAATTATTACAACATAGGTTGTTTACTTTACTAAAGAGTCATCATCTGGTATTGGCTTCTTGGAATCATGGTTGTCCAGGCAGAAATGCCCATCCCATTTGCTGGTAGGAACACCACATTTCAGAATGAATGGGAAAATTTTTAATCTGAGTTACTTGTGTTTCAGAATTAAAAGATACAGATGCCACTGAACTCCCAATTGTACAGTGTTGTGCTTGGTCTGATAAGAAAATAAGAATACACAGGCGTGGGCAACTATATTTTCCCTTCAATACGTATATGCAAATTTCATTAGCAGTAATGAGTGCTCTGCACGTGTACTGGAGAGGATGTGGACCAAGTCACAGTGGAATCTATTACATTATCCATTTTTTTTTGAAGACTTGCATCACATTTCCAAGCTTTTCCTGAGAAAGAGAAATACACAGTGCTGAGAGTATGTAAACGGTATGGTGGTAGCGGCACCAGGGAAAAGGTACTTAAGTTTTACAGCCAGTATGGCATAAAGCAGAGATTTGGGGGTTGAATTACTATGGTTGGCAAATGTTGAAGCTGACAACAGAGGTCCACAGAGTCTTGGATGTTCTGCCTTTGTGTTGCATCAAAATAAGGAAACAAAATATTTATGAACTTAATTCTGCCTCTCAATTCTTTCCCCCTTTGAAATGGCAATTCTCTGTGTGATAATATGTAAAGATGTGCAGTTCAGATGTGTTCCTAGACAATGTGATATTCTGTAAATGTGATGCACCTGTGTTTTTTGGTCACCCTGCTGCCACTGGGGTGCCTTAAAGCGCTCTCTCTCAAATAAGTGCATAAGGGGCGGGGGCGGGAGTGTGGGGGAAGGGGGGTGATCTCCCCTCTCCTCTGTTTTTCTAATTTCTTCTCATTTGAAAAGTCACGGAACATAGATTTAACTTCAGGTTAAGATGTCAGGTCTATCCCAGTTCAGAGATGTTGACAAATTCCCAACCGGGACTGCGGTGGCCCTGCTTGCCCTCATATTCTACCTACTACACAGGGATGCAGCTGTATTTGTAACCCACGCTTCTAACATTGCAGAACTGCTGGGATCAGGGCATTCTGAGCCTCACGTATCTGCCAAACAACCCCACAAACCTGAGCATCACGCCGAGGTCCCCTTTATAAAGCTGCTAACCCAACATCCTCTCTCCTGGACCAATAGGGACACTACCATATTCATGACCCCTTACCTAGTAAGCCCAGCACTCTGATTATCCTGAGAAATGGACTTTTGGTGATGGGAGAGGCCATGACAAGCAAAACCAGATGACTGGCTAGGAAGGCAGACGACAAAACAGAAATACTGATTCTGTGTCCTTACCTTCACTTCCCCCCTGAAGATTTAGACTTCTGACGGTAAAAGCAATAATGTTCTGACCTTAAAGGGCTAAGATGAGGTACTGTTGCCACTGGTGTTTAAAGAATCATTCCCCAGCAGCGCAAGGACCCCTGGCTCCAGCAGTGGCAGCCGCAGTGACGGCAACCACAGGAACTGGAGTTCAGTCATATTGGCATTGGCTTCTGGAAAGGGGAGGGCAGGGAGAGAGGGAGTGTATTGGCCTAAAAAGCTGAAACATCTGCTGGAGTTATTAACAGCTTTTTGGCTGAGTTCAGCAGCAGGGCACCTTGTGGTTGATAGATTCTTCTCTCAGCAATTCAAAACAATGCAGTTAAAGCAAATTTCTCATTTTCAGAGCATGGCTTAATGAGGCGTACAGTATTTTAAAAATAGTCACACTTAAAATGGTCAATAGCAGTGACTGCGACCAGTGGTTCCCTTCATTCCTCCATTGTGTTGTTAACTCTGCCAGGGTGATTGCATAACATGGATTTCTTTTTTTTTTTTTCCCAAAAGACCACGTAGTTCATGGTTAACTCACTTTGTAGGAATTTATATTATTTATGAAGTTTATGCAGATTATCCTACGGTGTAAATATTGGCAAACTTGATCAAAACCACTTAGAGGCCTCGCTGCACTCCCTTCCCAAAAGTGTGCATTAAACCTTTTTAGGCTCAAAAGTCCAATTCCGGGAAAGGTTCTGAGGGGCCGAGTTTTGAAGACAAAGTAAAACTGAACACGTGGCCACAGCCTGAGCTGGAAGAGCACTGGGGTGGAAGTCAGGAGCTGACGGTTCGAGCCTGAGTCCTTGTTCTAACAGGCTGTGTGAGTCCTTGGGGGGGTCAGTTTGTCTTTCTGTCTCCATTTCTTACTGAATAAAATGATGGAGTCTGTTAAGGGGTATGTGTGTCTCCAAATGTTTCCATCCAGTTCTGCCTTCCGGGGAACTATGGAGTTCAAAGCCAATTTGAAAGTGTTCCTGTTAGGAAATTCATGATTGTAACCAAGCTGAGATGGTTTGCCAATGCCTTTTCGCATAAGCACGTGACAGTATGTGTGGTATTTGGTGGAGGCATCGGACAGACAAACTAGACTCCATCAGTCACTTCCAGTGAATGCACCAGATGCTGTAACAGAAGTGGGCAAAGTACAACCAGGCTCAGCTGGATGTCCTAGCCTGTTAGTTTATCTGGTCATCTGACAACGTCCAGCCCAAGGAAGGGGCACGCACAGCTTTGGGTCCCACTGATCCAGGCTTGCTAACTTTGGCAGGAAGAAGGTGGTGGTGAGGGAGAGGGCAGGCTGACCAGGGGTGTGTCAACATCTCTGACGGTGCTGACAGTCTGCCCCACTTCTCTTTCATCATTTGCCCAGGTACCCAGCACTTGGGAGGAGAAAAATGTCTGCCAAGTCACTGTTTCCCTAGGCACACTGGTGACCTGACCCTTATTTGCAGAGGGGAATCAAAGGAGAACAGCACCCTCCTTCCTGCATTCTGATCCAGGAATCTCTACGGACAGAGACGGCATTTCTATCCATTCAAAAAGTATCCTGGTTGGTTCTAAGACACATGTACACCCTGACAGGCAAGTATCTCGTGGACGTGGGGGTGCTTCTAGCCTCTATCACCAGCTTCTGTCATTGAGGCTGAGGGCATGTGGTCCAAGTCTAATAGATTTTTCTGGTCCCTGACCTCAGGTTTCTTTCAAAGTTGCTGGGAGCGCTGTCCGAGTAAAGCGAGTGGAAAAAACCTAAGCCTTTCCATGCTGCCAAGGACCAACAGTATGGTCCTTGATTCCTGATGAAAATTAAAGGAAAACCTCCACAATGTCCAGAGCTCTGTGTCCTGTAGATGAAGGAGGAGAGTACCCTCAAAAGTCCTTGCTGCAGAACCCACTTGGGCAGTACTAGGCTTGACTTTTAGGGAGAACAGATCATCTATAAAAGGAAACCTCACACCTCTGCAGAGAGATGGGAAACCTGGGAGATGTTTCCAATGGCAGCTGTGGGGCCCTGGTTGCCAATGAAAACCCAGTCATGCCTTGTCTCCCAGGAGGACCAGCCAGCGTGCCACCCCGATGTTGGCTGTTGCCAAGGGAGCTCACCCACTGATAACAGTCAACACCTAGAACCCAGTCTGACCAGCTCCAAGCAGCTTGCTAAAAGCTTCTGTCTGGGGGAAATCACAATCCCAGGGCAGACTACCAGCCTCTCACAGGGGCATCTTACATGGCCCAGTGGCTCTGTGGCACTGATGCCCCACAGTGTCCCTGTGTTACATGGACGCTGTCACCTTGTGCAACAGTAAGGGGGACACCAATGGGTCTGATGAGGGGGAATGCTGGCCCAGGCAGCCTTGTGTAAGCAGAGCTTCCCCTGGGAAGAAATACCTGAATTCTTCCTCCGTAGACAGATACATGAGATGGGAAAGGAAGATCCAGTCTCTGCTGAAAAGACGGTGACCAAGGTTTCAGGGGACACAGGGTGCCCAGCTCCTGGAGCCAGTGCTACTGAACTTGGGGGCTACAGACTCCTGAAGGTCCACACATCTCATGCTGCTTGTTCAGTAGTTCCCCGCCAAAGCCTGTGGACACAGGCTGCTACTGGAGACTGTCTGCAGCCCCCATCCCACGGGCTGCTGAGTGGGCAGCCACAGCCACAGGGTGGCCTTCAGCTGGCCTTCCACAGACTCTGAAAGAGAGTGCTGAAAAAATGTTGATGGGAAATAAATATCAATATATTACTCCCCTCCCCGACATGCCAACAGATCTACGCAAAGGCAAGTGTAGACATGTCCTCACATCACCTGTCACCTAGAGCATGGATGTTGATTTGCTGGAAATATGTGTGTGTGTGTATTTTAAGCACAATATCACCTGTCATGCCAGGGCATGCATGAGACCCAATAGAAGATATTTTCTGTATTAGTGAATAAAAAGTGATAGTATCCTACTTGAACGTTGCCATCCTTGACAACTGTCATATTAAAACAGTTCTAATTCAGACTCAAAGGGTATGTGTAGTGTTTAGTAAAAACAAGAAACAGAAATTAGGAAATCCATGGGCTGTCTTTATTCTGGTCACTAAGCTAGCAGTTAATTTTGAGTAAGTTGTTCAACCTGTATGCGATAAACTGACTTTTCCCAAACTGAAGTAAGACTAAGTCTCGTTCTCACTTACTGTTAAAATATAAGGCATCACACTCTCTCAGAATGATTGTATGTGGGGGCTTAATCATAACTGAATGACAACCTGATATCTTACACTTGGTAGAACTGTTCTTCCATAATCTGAAATCTTAAAATGATTTGTTCCTTAAATGAAGGACGTTTCTTGGCGTTGCTACGCAGATGAAGGGTGAAGGAGATAATGCAATCTTGTCATTTCACAGGAAAGCAACCATATCCTCACAGCATGAAGGACAATACCACGAGGTTCATACCAGATGACCAACGAACAATAGTGGCCATCCGGTCTAATCACACTGTTGAATGAGGAGAGAGGACTTAGAGAAGTCAAGCACTTGTCCAAGGCTACACAGTGAAGTTTCTTTACAATATATTCCATTTCTTGATACAGTTGTAATGACAAAACCAAACTCCCTTACTAGATATGCTATCAAAGACACAGTGAGTAATCTAAGCTACAACTCTAATCACATTCTCTTTCACATAGTCCCCCAATACCTTTCTTTTACAGAAGAGTGTCTACTCTCTGATCCAAAAGGAGTAGAAAATTCTGCTCTTGAAATCCTCCAGTGGAAAGTCTGTATTGATATCCACGACTAACCTTTATCAATTCACCAATGAATGAATAAATATTTTGATGTACTGACCTACACAAGAATATGAATTAGCACTAACTGTAGGGAAGGGGTTCTCAGGAAGAGATACCCATATTGTTGCATATTCTTTACGTTCCAGACACCTTTTAAGAGGTTTTTAAAGTATGTGATTTATTTTAATATCTCAATCCTGTAAAGCAGGTACTCTTACAGATAAAGACACCAGGATCCACAGAGGGAAAGAACATTGCCTAATGTAGCTACATGGTAAAGGCAGGCTTTAATTTCAGCCCACCCTAACTTAACTTCTTTATTTACCCATTTGTACAACATATATGCAGAAGGATACATGTTCAAAGGAACATACATAGTGAGTGACAGGCATTATAGATAATACCTGTCATGAGAGTTCAGAGGAGAGATCACTGATAGCCCCAGAATGAATCAATGATGAATCCTGTCAGAGTAGAGTGGCTGGGTGCCATGTTTCATTGAGGAAGTGGGATGAACCATGTCTTGAGGAATGAGTAGGCTTTGATAGGCAGATATGATAGGGAAAGACCTTTTACTTTGGGAAAATAGATCCTAGCAGGGAATACATAGTAAAGAAGCATGAGTAGATCATCTTGACTAAAAAGGAAGATTTCCTCTGCAAAGTCATGAAACGGGACCAGAAGATGCTTGGGTCTGGATACTTAAAAAAGTTCAATGCCAGGTAGAGGGTTTGGATGTAATACTTTGGGCAAGAGTAGATTGGGAAAAAAAAAAGTTACTTGGAGATAGATTAGAGAACCAGAGAAAGGAGGCAGGGAGGGTATCTCAGACCTCACTATGATGGTCCAGGTATGAGGTGGTGCTGGGAGGGATACAGTGAAAATACATTAGTGGTAACTTATAAGGTAAAACAAACACTGTTTCAAGATGTGGCAATTGACTGTAAATCAATCCAGATTATATTCCTAGTGGAACAACCTGGAATAATTATTTCCCCCCTGACTGAATGGCAAAGAGATGAAGTGCCAGCTCTCTCTGGTCTCAAATGTAAAGATGTCCAGAGAAGGACACATTAGCTCAACTGCAGTTAGGTCCTCTGGCTTTGGGCACTTTTCCAAAGCTTGGGGTAGTGATACATTGCATTATCCAAGCAGCTCTTGCTTTCCTCATGCATGCGTGGATGGTGGTATGTTTATAGAAACAGATGGGAGCTAAAAGTCAGCCTGGTGGTGGGTCAGATAAAGGGAAGAGGCACAATATGAGCTACACCTGGAGATCTGACGAGTTTGCCAGGTCAAGGAATGGTAGATGGGGACAATTCACTCGAAGAAACATCATGAGTGCACAGCACAGAGATGGAAAAGCAGGCAATTTCACATAAGTAAATCACAGGGTATGTGGAAGGGATAACTGGAATTGAGGTTGGCCAGTAGGATGGGGCCAGTTGCAGCAACACCTTAAGAGAAATGGGTGTTATTCTTAAGGCAATAATCACCCATACCAACGAGGAATCATCCAAAGAATAAAAAGCATCAGCCTTGTGCTTCAGATTTATTACGCTGATGGTCAGCATGGAATCTGAGGGTGGACCAATTGGATGCTTAGATGAGAGATGACGATCTGGAGTTGGACAATGGAAATGGATCAGGGACAAATGAAGAACATGTTTTGGTGTTTGAACTGTCAAGAGATGCAAGAAATGTGGAGGCAGAGTGAGACTGAGAAACCCAGACGACTCCTGTTTTCTGGGAGTATACAGAAGCTGTCTAGGAGACAGTTGTAAACAGGAAGTCTGTGGGTTAGGAGAAAGCTCTGGGCTGGTGACATAGAACTGGGCATGTGTAAGCAGGAGACAATGAGGTTATTCAGAGAGAGATGGTGAAAGGTGGCACAAGGAGTGAAAGTTGAGGCCAAATGCCACAGAGAAATTGAATCAGTCAAGGACTAAAAACACACTTAGGATTCACAAGTGAAGAAATTATTACTGACCACTGCTTGAGGAATCCCAGCTCAGATCAGGAGTAGAAGTCAAGCGACAAGGATTTTGAGCGAAGTTAGGAAAGAGTCCTTATATTCTTCTAGATCCCAGAGGCAAAGGGAAAAGAAAAGTATGCAGGCAGCTGATGTAGAGCTAGGAATTTGTTTGCTTATTTTTAAGGATGGGCCTAAGGAAGCAAGTCCCCAGATTAAGTTTGGCTTATCCTTGAATCTCTAATAAGTTATTTCTGGTTTTAGTTCCTTGATTGAATCATAGGATCTGCCTACATTTCTGTTCATTTATCTTTTCTTCTTTTATCTTTTAAACATTTACATTTTTCTCCAGAAAGTTGCTCAATTGTATTTTAACACTTCCTATCTTAAAGATCCTCCTTGATAGGGAAAGCCAGCATTTCACTTAAGTCAGCAACCTAGAATTGGAAGACATCTTGGATCATTTTGTCTAACCTACTTTCCCAAAGTTATAATTCCCTTTCATCATTCTTAACATACTTCTAGTGACAGTAAATTGCTACTTCAAAGGGAAGTCAATCATTTTGGTTGGACATACCATACCTAATAGCATGTCTGTGTTAATTCAGCTGGGATGTGTTTAGCTGCAAGTAACGACTCTAATTCAAAATTGTTTCAACAAAGATGAAAATATATTATTTCATCTAATAAGAAGGGCTCAAGTAGACAAGTTTCAGAGTTTGTAAAGTCAGTGTTTCAATACATGTCACAGACCCAGGATTTCTCCATCTTTTTACTCTGCTATTCTTAGTGTATCAGCTTGGCTCCCGTCATTGACACAGGAGGGCTGCCATTACTCTGAGCATCACATGCAATCATCATATGTCTAGCAGAAGGAAACAGGACATACCCTTTCTGACGCTTTTTTTGGTGGTGTTAGTGATGACACCATTCCTGAAAGCCCTCAGGAGACTTTCACCGCAGCATCACATAGTGGCAATGAGACTGGACAACGAGCTACACTGCTTGGGTTTGTATCCTCATTCTACTTACATACTTCCTTGGGCAAGTATTTTTAGTCACTTTAGCTCTCAGTTTTCTCAGCTGCAAAAGTTAGATACTCATACAACCTACTTCCTAGGGTTGTGGTTAGGATTAGCATTAATACACATAAAGTACTTATAACAGTGCCAGGCATCCATTCAGTAAGTGCCCAGTTAGTGTTTGCTATCATCGCATCCAACAATTCTAATTGAGCTACATGTCCATCGCTGAATCAGTCTCTGGCAAAAGGAATGGGGTTACTATGATTGCCTTGGAAAACTCAATATCCTTGAAATGGGGGCTAAAATGTGCATCTATATATAGATAAATGAATAAAACTTGGACTCAACAAGGAAGAGAGAAAGGATGGATGGCTCTTGGGGAGGCAACCAATAGCGTTGAGTGCACAATGCACAACTTGTCTTTGCTTTTATTCCATTCATTGTTAGTCTGCAGACTTTGGTAATGTGAGGAGAAACTGGAGGCAGAGACAGTATTATGCTTAATATATACTAATGATATGTTGAAATACACACATTCTAAGCAGATTCATGCTTGAATCATCCTTGAAAACCTGAAAATACATTTAAAATACCTAACAATTAGTTATTCATCTCAGATACCAGTACAAAAGAACTTATCTTTTTACATCAGTTTGCAAAGCTGTATTTGCCTACCTTCTCTCATTTAATGCTCACAACAACCAGGTGATGTATGAAGGACTGGTATGATAACCAGGTTGCAGATGAGGAAACTGAGGCTCTTCAAAATCTAGGGGGATTTTTAGATACAGAGGTAAGAAGTAGCAGAATTCACACTTAAATTCAGATCACCCATTTCCTAGTAAGAAGTCTTTCTTCTCTGTCACAGTGCCTTTCTTGTACAATACGGACATTTTATGGGGAAAGGAGTGGGTATATATAGTGCATGGTTAGCATGCAGGAGGTCCTGGGTTCAATCCCCAGTACCTCCTCTAAAAATAAATAAATAAATAAACCTAATTACCTCCCTCCCCTCACCCCACAAAAGAAAATTTAAAAAAAAAAGCATTAAGAAAAAAAAAAGCCATTCTGAAACATTTTCTTCAGTTACAATTAGCAGTGGCTTGCTTTAATATTACATCCAAAAATTAAACATAATGTGCCAAAAGTATGCCAGCATTATTTGGACACGGAGCTGGCCATGGCATTCTTAGCACCATTTATTCTCAGAGATGTGGACACACACATTTATATGTCACTGTTCCACGAAGGGTTATCTGGAGTCTTCCATTATTAATGAACATTCTTTCTTCAAGTGCCCAGTGTTAATCGCTAACTTCTATTTTTTTTAAACCAGAATTGGCAATGGACTGCTTGGAAATCTGATTGCAAAGATATGATATATGAGAAACATTTTCGCAGAAAGAACTGATGACCTAAGTAAACACTTTCATCCCAGAAAGGTAAAATTTGGATAAATCTTCATTAAAAGCCATGTAAAGTTGTCAGTAACTGACATCTTCCTTTAAAAAAAAAATCTTCCTAATCAGTGGAATGGGTACTTAGTGACCTTTAAAAAAGTTTAATTACCATTTTGACAGGAAGTATTTGGTGTGTTTTATAACTGCTGTAATCACTGTTATTTACGTCACGATACCCCATGTTTCTGTCAGAGACTGTAGCTGGTGCCCCTGCCCTCTGAACATCTGGTTAAATGCTGCTGCACCCCATTTCCATGGTTTGTGACAGTCCAGAGGCCTCCTGGTGATTTCTAAGTATTTCCAGGACTTACTCTTTTAAGATTTTCTTCTCTACACTCCAAGATCCTAAGATACTAAGGGTCTGCTCCAAGGAACCAAGTATGAGGCCTCAATCTCTTCACTGGTTTCTAAACTACAAAAACCAAAACCAAACCCAAATCATTCACTCTAAACATTTTCTGGGTTTAATAACCCTCCCCAGGAGTTGGAGCGTCACAGGGTCGGGCTACACAGAGAATCTCCTAGACTCCTGCCGCCATGTCCCTTCCTGTCTGGAGGAAACGGAGCAGCCCTCCTCCTTTCTCAGACACCCCAGGTCTTCACAGAGTCCCACATTCTCACTTTCCATTCTGGGGCACTTGTTAGGGTATTGCTCTTACTCTTCTGTTTCTAGGACGGAATCTGGTGTCAACTGCTAGTATCAAACAATATTTTCTCACTTCTTTCCATTGATAATTCACCTTGTCCAGCATCCGAACCATAGCTTAAAGCAGAAATAAAACATATTACTAAAAGTTGACTTGCCCTGACTTTCCTCCCCATTCTTTTCCCAGGTGAAACCATAAATTAGATCAGAGGTTGGCAAACTACAGCCCGAAGGCCCAATCTGGCCACACCCATTTGTTACCATTTTTTGTCTAAGGCTGGTTTCCTACTCATTACAACAGTGGAGTTGACAAGTTTCAACAGAGACCATGTGATCCACTAAGCTAAAACTATTTATGATCTGGCCCTGTTCAGAAGTTTGCCTTGATTTAGGCAACTCTCTTAGAAGTACTTTACCTGTACCTAAGGCTTTGCTGTTTACAACATTTTCATTCACCTTATTTATCTTGATCCTCTAGCACCTCTGAAATACCTATTCTCCTCATTTTATGATGAGAAAATTGGAAAGTGTCTGGCCCAGGATCACACAGGTGGTATGTGACAGAGTTGGGATTAGTACAGATGGATCTGTTCGTACCCTCCAGATGATGCCCTTTGGAGGGGAGGGGGAACTAATCTGCCATTGAAAGAGAAGAGCCCCACTTATCTGTCAGCTCCTGTGGTTGAAGGGCAGCTATTTTTGTTTGGCCCTATTCCATGCATTCCTGAATTCTTGAGCTAAACTTGCTAGCTCAGTTCCTTTCTCCTAATCTATTAGTGGGACGAAGAATCTAAAAAAATGGAGATGAAACAACTGCAGGTTGGCTCTTTTTAACTCTGCACTCGTCCGGATAGGAGTAGAAGGCATGGAAGTGCCCCAGAGTCCAGGAGCTAGACATGGATGCAGAAGTACCTCAGAGCCCAGCTGCTGCTCTAGCTTGGCTCTGCCCCTGCTTGGGATCATTGGCTTGGCCTTCTCACTCTGAATGCTTTCCACAATATTAAGCAGACTGTTGAATAATGATAGCACAAATGAATGATTATGACTTCATTGGGAAAATACAAAAGAAGAGATGAAATTCTGTACTGGTTTCCAAAAGTGGCTGTCATCATTCCTTCCCTCTTCGTAGGTGCATGGTGCTCTTCGCATCACATGAGTGGCAGTCTAATTATTCTTTTCCCCTTGAAGATGGGTGATCTTTGGGACAAGTGTGAGGTGGAAGTGCCATGCTGGGACTTCTGAGACTAGGGGATAAGAAGTTGGCAGTCTCTGCTCTGGTCTTTTGGAAGGCTCACCCTGAGACACTCCGTCTCAGAACTGAGCTGTCATGCTGTGAGAAATGAAAGCCACACAGAGAGGTGACAGGCAGATGTTCTAGTCAAAGGCTCCAGCTCATCTCTCAGCCAATAGCCAGCATCAACGTCCAGCCACATGAGAGCACCATCTTGGATGGCCAGCCCAGTGGAGCCTTTGGATGATTACATGAGACATCTCGAGCAGGAAGCACTCAGACAACCTGTGAAATTGTGGAAGTTAATACACTGTTGTTTCAAGTCACTAGATTTTTGCATAGTTTTATGTAGCTATAGATAAACAAAAAAAAGTTTAGGAATGAAAAGATAATTTAGTTATATACAAGGAAAATGAACCTATTTTATGAAACCAGTCAAATCAACTAAGGATCTCATTGTCCAACAATAATCAGGAAAAAGAATTCCCTAAAGTTAGTGTGACAAAACAAGGTTTCAGATTCCTTTTACCTCTTTCACTGCTTTAGGGCGAGAGGTGTGGATGGGAGTACAGTTGAGGAATGAGAGGCATACAGGAGGGAACAAGGTCTCTAATGCCTCAAGGTTGTGTTCGTTGTTAGCAAGAGAAAGTTTCCTCTTGTAAAGATTTCAGGCATAAGAATCCTGTCTTACTCCTGGGGAAAATTAAAGAGGTACAGAACAGAAATTTCAAAATACCTTCCAAGGACAGAGCCAGGAATGAGGATCTCCAAAACTTTGACTTAGAGAAGTGGGCCCCTGCTTGGGGGAAGAACTAAGGAGTAGAAAAGAGAAGAGGGATGTTGGAGAGACTCCAGGAACTCGTGGGTTTCCATCTGAGGCTGGCTGGCTTTGAATGCCCTGAAAGGCAGTCTTGCAGGAAGAAGGAAGAAATATTTGGCTCTATCCGCTGTTCTCCAAGTATACTCCCAACTGGCTAATAAAAGTAAGACTATCTATGCAGCTCACCATGAATCGTGTCCATGCTTTATGACCTCATTAGTGTATGGCTTTGAGTGAGCTTGTTTTCCTTGCAGAAGAAGGGTGTCCATCTTGGGGAATGAGGGATGACTGAAAATGTCTTCCTTTGAATTGAGAAGAAATGAGGAAGTCCCAACATCGTGTTTATTGGGTTTTGAAAAGGGTGAGTGTGTGTGTTCAGAAACAAGGTCAGTTCTCTGGAGCAGTGAGTTTTAGTCTTTCCTTCTCCAACACCTCCCAGCACCCCCTCAAGCCTGTGCTTTCACTTTCTCTTTCTCCCTTCCGCTCAGTGCTCGGCATGCCATTTCCCCATCTGAATCTACTCTGCACGCTTTTCTACCCAGCTCTGCACAAGAAAGCTGACTTATAAGAACTTTATCAATGGACTCCCTGGGCCACCAGCTCTGGTTGAGATCAGCCAATGGAGGAAGACTGAAGGGAGGGATAAAAGTGAGATCAGCGTATTTATTTCCCTGACTTTCTCTCTGCAGAGTCACCTTGGGTCTCCATTGCTTTGGATGCAATGTCAAACCTTCACCCAGGATTCAAACTCCCATCACCCAGATAAAGGCTTTCTTGTCAACCTTATTCCTATTCCCTGCCCCTCTCTATCTCTCCTCCCATTTTTCTTCCATGCAGATTAATCTTCAGCCAAATCAATCCACTTCATCATTTCCAAGCATGCTACAAAGTTCCCACCTTGTACGTGGTCCACCATGTTGTATGGGGTACATGGCCTTTGCTCTGCTTTTCTGCCAGCTGAAAGTCCCTTTCTCTGCACACCCAGCCCTCCCACTGGATAGTGAGCTCTTGGAGAAAAGGACTGCTTGCTTTCTTCACTCTGCATCTCTCCTGCGCAGCGCGGTACCTTGGACATTCTAAGTATCCTCAAAAGAATTTGTGGAGTAAATTAAAGTAGCTGATCCAAATGGCAACTTTTCAGGAACTGTTTCTCATTTTATTTGTTTGAGAAGAAGAGGCAAAGTTAAGGCTCAGAAATGAGAGAAATGAGCAAGGTAGATGGCCAGGGTTTTGTATTGTAGGACAATCCTTAACTCTTCCCTTTCAGAGCAACATCTATTTGTTTGTCTATCTACCAAGGATTCACCTCGATCTATTAGCCCACATTCGTGCACAACTAGAAGGATAGGGATTCAGCCTAGACGAGAAAGAAATCTTCAGTGTTGCCATTTGCCAGTGGCACATGCTCACTACATGCTGAATCAACTGAAGGTTGATTAAGTGTAAGCTGTTCAAGGTGCTGTAGGGGAGGGGACACTTTCTTCCATGGTTTCTCCATATCTATCTGGGTAAAGAAGTAAGACAACTGGATTCAGCAGAAAGCCAGAAATTGGAGCAAGAGAGTTGAAAGTTTAAACAGTTTTCGTTTTTGGACTGGAAAAGTGTACTCTTCTAGTGTTTGATGTTCCAAAGAGATTCCTTCAGCAAGGAGTTAAAAGTTAGATGTGGCCCAGTGCCTAGTGAAGTCCTGCGGGAGGCCGAAGGGAGGCAGTGGATGAAGCAGTGCGGAAAATGTTACTTCCAAATTTTAGTTATTCCCCCAGATGGGCCCCAGCTCTCACATTTACCCTGTACCTTAAAACAGCATTTGGGGAATCATTAAAAGCTTTCGGTGTCACTATTTTAATTAAGAGTGAAAGTCCTACATGGGCCAGACACACTGAGACTCTGTTACTGGCGGCCACTGGGGAGAGACGGAATGTCAAGTGAGTGCAGGCTCTTGGCTGCAGAGTTCTAGAGCCCCTTATTGAAAGCTGGTTTCGCAAGATTATTTCACCCAGCAAGGACACTGAAACGGAAGTGAGGTGTTCTCTCTAAACCTGTGTCTGTATCTATAACATTGATGTCCACTGATATACGGGAATAAATACGTAGTCAAATAAAGAAAGAATTTACATTTTTTGATAAAGATTGCAAAAGTGTTGTGACTTTGGCTACGTGAAAAGCTAGACTTGAATCTTAACATGCGACTTATGACAGCATCTGCCACATTTGGAGCCTTCATTTTTAAGCTTCATCCTTGGATCCCTCGCTTATATGATATATGTGAACTGGCAATCAGGGAGGTAATACGTCATGCATATTATTATATCTTCTTTCAAGAGTGTGCAACATATTGTTTAACTGACAAACAGCACTTTGAAAGTATACTTTCCTCAGGTTATTCTACCTCTCCTCACCTTTTATGATAAACAAAGCCACTCTTTTTTCAAATCCCTAACTTATTATAATACACAATTGCTGAATGCGCAGATTTTGCTACTCAACTCCACTTTTTCAGCTTTGGAGGGGATCCAGGGATATTTACTTTAAGTACATTGCAGTCTTACTATAATAAAATATTGTATGCGGAACATTTCCCAATAACTGCCCACATTAGGATGCTGTGTACTTAGCCATTACTACCCTTACCCAGGGTACACTGTATCAGAGAAAACACTAAACTTTAACTGTTTCCTCCTTTGGGAATCTGAGAGATCACTTTGCACAGATTAGTGTGTTATATATTCTAGGCTCTGTAAAAATGGCGTTTGAATGCAGATTTTAGTATGCCTGCCCTCTGTAGATAGCTATGCCACGAAGACAGGAATCCACAAACACAAACATGTGATGATTCTACATATACTTAGAAAACCCTTCAGCATGCTAAAAAAACATAATTTACATATAACTTCACATGGCCCAGCAGTACCTCGTTCAGGAAATACCTCCAGAGCTGCAGACACTAGCGTGTTAATGTCTTTGATTACTTTCATATGGTACACTTGGAATTGTTAAAACACAGCTGCCACACATCAGAAGGTACTAGAAACAATCTGTTGGACAATACAACAAGATCGCAGTAAATGAATTTCAGAAATATCCCGTGCTAGTTACCAGGGGATGATTTACATAAGAAAAGGAAAAACAGCAAAAATTTTAAAAGTGCCAGATTCATCAGGAAATATCCCCAAAAGTCAGTGATCATTTTTGGTCTTAAACATCCCCTCAAGATTAGTCACACTGCTATGTATCTAATGGAAAAACATATATATACATAGACAATCGGCAATATTGATTAATACAGTCTTTTTCCCCTCAAGATGACTTTGCTTGTTAAGAGCAAAACTTGACACTTCTGGAGGACTAATGATTATCCAAAGGTAGAAAAGTCACCTTTCTAGAACAAATCTCAAGGGGTGCTTTGGTTTCTAGCCCCCGCTTCTAAGCGCTGTGACAACTTACCTAGGGTAGGCAGATTACCAATTCTATTCTTAAAACTTTCCAATGAAGATGATTCAGCAGCGTGTGTTAGAAGCTCATGTCAAACGAGCCACCTTAAAGGACTTGGAAAATGTGAGACGTAATCCCAGTGGGTATGCAAAGTTGCTAAAACACAATAGAGGAACTTGAATTCTGTCTGAAACTGAGTCTCCGATTACTAATATTTTTTAAAGCAGGCGCAATTTTGATGAACAGAGTTTCCTCAAAGCATACAGATGGTTTTAGTGTTGCTAATGGAGTAAGAGGTTATCCTATACATTGCTGATAGATCACAAATTCTCATTAGTGATGTGTTGCTTTAACAGCACTGGGTCAGAAGAGGCAAATTCAGAACAGTAGAGACATCTGATGCTCTAGCAAAACGAATGTTACCAGTATTGATATGTGGAAAGTGTTAGTGTACAAAGATGTTAGAGACGTGAATTTGAAAATGATCTGTCAACACATACAAACAAATCAAGATTACATACTAAGTTCGAAGCAGACGTTTTTCTGGTTCTCATTTATGTGGAAAATGAGTAAGAAAAAGAGTCTAGAGATACTTTTTTTTTTTCCATTTGATCTACAGTGAGTAATACCCCCCAGAGAAATTGCCGATGAGCATTTAAAATTAATCGATTCAACAAAATCTTAAGGAGGACTTACGCTATGCTAGGGAATACAGCTGGAAATAAGACAAATGCTTTGGACTGTTGGGTACTTACATTTTGTTGGAGATAGACTGGCAACAGACAAGGAACTAAAAGAAAAAGTCAAACCAGATAATTTCAGCTGATGGTAAGTGTCACTAAAAACATAAAACTACATAATGTGAGAGAGTGACTGTGGGTGGAGAGAGAAGCTTAAACATTTGTATAGTTGGAGAAAGCCTTTCTGAGGAAGAGGAATTTAAGCTAAGATCTGAGTGACTAGAAGAAGCCAACTTTACAAAGCTTTGAGGGAGAATATTCCAGAGAGAGGAAACAGCAAAGGCAAAAACCCTCAGGTAAGAGCGGGCCTGGCCTGTTCAGGGGACGCATAAAGCCAGTGAGGAGTGGGGCCTGTTCGTAATGGGAAGGGTGCACTTTCACTGAAGCAGTTTGCATGTTTTTAGATTTTATTTTATTTACTTTTTTAAATTGAAGTATAGTCAGTTTACAATGTTGTGTCAATTCCTGGTGTACAGCATAATGTTTCAGTTGTATATATGCATACACAAATTCCTTTTCATATTCTTTCTTGTTACAGGTTACTACAAGGTTTTGAATATAGTTCCCTGTGCTGCACAGTAGAAACGTGTTTATCTATTTTATATAAAGTAGTTAGTATCTGCAAACCTCGAACTCCCATATGTTTTTAGATTTTAGTTTGAGCTCAAAAAGGTAAGCACTTTGAAGATACTGGAAACCATTTCTGATGAAAGATATCGTTTTTACCTGTTCTCCCAACTGTCAGAGAACAACTGTGTTTCCTCAGAAGTAAGATTCTATAATCATTTGGGTTCTGTGGGCTCTTGCTGTGGCTTGTGAACACTGGATCCCAGGCCTCTACAAAGTCCCCGTCTTCCCAACCAGTCATTCCTGGAGGTCCCAAGGTCACATCTGCTCCCCAATACCATGTGGCTCTATGACCATCCATTTCCTGCAGTCACGGCTGCCTCTGTGGGTATGGCCCCATGTGTAGGCCGCACTGAGTCCCCAGGCCTGGGGTCACCTCTGCTGGGCATGGCTTCCTTCGTTGTCTTGGGACAGCACCAGCACCTTCAAAAGGCACCAAAGACCTGCACCTCCACAATGCCCTGGGATGTCCCAACTGCAAGCAACTTCTACAAAGTAGGGGGCAGTGCCCCTTTTATGTGACACTGCCCTACTTAGGAGCTCAAAAACACAGCTCCTTGTGACCACTGTTTTACAGTTCAATGACAGTCTTTTAAAGTCCTATTGACAAGGCCACCAACTTCCCTCCCCACCACGCCCATCTTCAGACTCACACACCATGTGTGCATGGGGTTCTAGCCCGGAGACGAAATGCAATGGGGGTGACCACTCTCCTCCTCTGAGAGCTATTCCCGTCCTCAAACAAGAGCATGCTTGGTCCCTTAAGTGGATCTCTACCTTTGCAGTCGCGCAAACATGAGCCTGATAAGCCCATTCTTTCCGATTTCCCCATATGCCAGACGTGGGTGATCCCCACTTGTGGACATACCTTTGTCTGAGTTTGCTACTGGCTCTGTGTATCTATGCCATTGCTATCAAAGTCCCCATCTCTTCTGGACTCAACTGTCAGGGTCATGTCGTGGTGGAGCCCAGTAGTGCATGAGCTTGCCCCTCATTTAGGTCCCCTGGAGCAGCTTTTGGCAGCTGGACACCAGTGCATTTTTAGTCTCTCCTGTGAGATGACCTCCTGCAATTTCATGATCTCTTCCAGGCCTGCAACCATTTTTTTTTTCAGTCATGGATATGACATTTTCTGGCTCTAAAAACTTCTTTTCTGGGCCTTTCATGTCCTTTATGACTGGCAGCTGTTTGGAGCTGCAAAACAATGCTATGGATATTCGGTCTGGCCAGATGGAAGGACTAATTCCCCAGGCTACTGCCCCAGCCACACATTCTTTATGTTGTAGTTCATGCAAAGCCTCTGGCTCAGACCTCCAAAAGTACATCCTTCCAGATTTACCCCTGGTTCTTAACATGGGCTGCATTCAACCAACTCCCCTCCGCACTGTCCTATCCCGGTGGGCTACCCAACAGAGCCATGCATTTTGTGTAATGCATAAATGTGTGGAGGGATAAGGGGCCTGATCCCTGCTGGGCAAGCTGTGCTCCCAGAAAGGGGCTGTCAGCCTGAGAAAGGTGTATCTCCTTACCACTTGGACACTCACAGAGGCTGCCTTTTTTTTGTAATTTGTGCAAAGACACTCTTTGTGTTGCCCTGACAGGTGTTGGGAGAAGTGGCTCATTTCTGCATCCTAATTATATCCTCTGGGAGCCAGCCTAGATGTTCCATTGTCTTTGTTCTCCCAACAGTCTCACCAATTCCCAGAGAGAGGACAGAACATCCCCATGTCTCTTAAAAGAGCTTATCATTCAAGGAGTGGGTTGGTTCCTGCTTCAAGTACCCAAAGTGGTACCCAAATTCTCCAATGAAAGAGATCGTCATGCTGGCAATTCAACTTAGAAAGTGGGCACTCTTGTGACATCCCAACTAGAATGATGAGGATTTTTCCATGCCTTCAGAAACTCTATTGAGGGGGAAGTAACCCGATGACAGCACAACCCATTGACATGGGTATGCACCTCCAGGACATCAACCATCTAGCAATTTGGTGAGAATGTACTCTTGGCTTTGCACTAGTTATATCTGCATCAGGAATCTCACAACAGGACAGGAAAAGATGCCACTCTTTTTTATAAGCTCTTGTCACCACCCACTAATGCAAAATTCTAGGCCTCTGCAAGCTCCTCCCCTTCCCCTAAATTTCTCTTAGGTAGTATCTCCAGTAAATTCAGAAATAAGCCAAGTTAGTTACCATGCATCACCTTTGTTTTTGTTCTTCTGATATGGCTCTCCGTGTCCTGTGGTTGGCATGTGGACCATGTCTGATCTCTACCTCCACCTCTTCCGTTAGACATTAATATATCTCTGCCTGTCCCTACCGCCTTACTCGGGGGACTGCAGCCTCTGATGGGCCCAGCTGCTGCTGCTTTGGCAGGCTACCACCCCCACTGCTCCTCCTCCACCAACGCCCAGGTCCCCATGAGATGCCACAGCTGTTCAGCATCCCATTGTGAGATTAGGGGCATATTCTTCTTCTCTTTAGACTCTTTTACATTAGAGGGTTCCCAAAGCAATAATGCATGTGCTCTAAAACCTTAGACTGGCTCTCCTAAGCAGCCCTGCCATCTTTACTTGTATTATTATCTGTACTAGGCCAGGAGCTCATCCAAGTGACAGATGCTCTGATGTATTCATAATCACACCTCCCTGGCCCTGTTCCTGACCAAGCTTGTGTTGGGTTCTCTATTCCTTTTGGATGACGGCTGCCTGGAACGCTCCTTATCTCATCATATAAATCGACCTACGGAAGGCCTATCTTGCTTGTTTGCCAGACTCACAAACTTCCCCAGTCCCTCAGCCTGTATAGTTATTTTCCCAATTGTGATCAGGTCATACGTGTGTGTGTGTGTGTGTGTGTGTGTGCGCGCGCACATGCACGTGCACATATATATACACACACACATATATATACACATACATATATATATAAAAATACATATACATATATTTCTTTTGCTGTCACTGTGTCCAGTTGTTTTATAAAAAAGTTTGAAACATTCAACCACTTCAGCAATTTTTTAAATGTCAACATATATTAACAAGAGATTCAATCAGTAAGCCTCTTCCACATCCTCTTAATGCAGTAATGTTTCAAAAGGTTATAATTAGGACTAATTTGCTTGGTGGTTAATGAGGTCATCATGAATCAAAAATGTGGAGTAAGATGTTAGTACACTTCTTCATTTGTATGCAAGAATATGTGTACTGGAATGAGACAGTAAAACATCTCATTTTCAACAGAAGTTGTGTTTCAAGAAGCTTAAACTCCGTCCTTAGGTGAGTGTACCACTATTCTCAGCTGGGCATTTTGTACAAGTGCATATGTATGGGCTTATGTGTATCAGCTTCACAGAACTTTAACCACCCCCTCCAAATAAAAAGTAATGCATTCTGAGATTTTCTGGGTTAGAGAAGGACTGTTAAACGGAAGAGGTGATTTCGGAAGGCTTCAATGCTTGTGTTGGAGAACAAGTTTAATGGATTGGATAGTTGACTCAGGGTTAGAGTAATCCTTTTAAAAAAGTGTTCTTTATCCAACCCCAAGATTGCTGCAAATGTGAACAAATTTAAAAGTTTTTCTTTCAATTTATGAAAGAGATGCCCAGTGGTGTGATGGCAAATATTTAACAACTGGCTCTCCAGGATGGGGGGCAGGTGGAGAGGAAGAGCTAATCTGTAGGGTGTCTATTTCTACTGGGTAAATGCTTTCATCGTTTGGGATTTCCAGCTGCCAGCATGATGTCTCTGCACTTGGAGTTGAAGGGGATTCTCAGAGTCTCCAGATATCACCACTGTATAGTCTTTCAACCACACAGGCACAAGAGGTGTCACTGACCTCAAAACAGATAAGAAAGAGTCAAGTGCAGTACACTAATAAGAAAGCGGTGGGCTTTGAATATTTACTGCCTATGCTTTTAATGTAAGCTATTTAATTATGAGTTGATTTAACTTAAACACTTGAATAATGACTGTGTTTAACAAGCAGCTCACAAAATTCTTGAGAGTTTAACAATCAACTCTTGAGAACTGGTACCAGCTGACTCTAGCACACTGCCCCACATGCCCAATCGCTCAGGATATGTAAGATTCGACTTTGGAAACAGGAAGGGTCAGACAACGTCTCATACCACTAATACTGGCAAATAGAGGCCTCCATCACTTGTGGAATATGCTGGAGTGGCCTTCTGTTAATAAAATCTCAATTAATTAGAATCCTTAAAAATCTTCTCAGTTAACTAGACTGTCTTTTTATTTTTTAGAAAGAGAAACAAGTTGTAAGGTTGATTTAGTGTTTGCTCAAAAAGGTTTCTAAGTTGATATATCAATTTATTTTAAAAAATATACTATACATAAAATAGATACACTATATGAATAAAAAATATACTATATATAAAATATAAAAAAAGTTTCTTTTGTATGGCCTTGGGAACCATATTCAATATCTTATAGTAACCTATAATGAAAAAGAATATAAAAATGAATATATGTGTGTATATGTATGACTGAACTATTACGCTGTACACCAGAAATTGACACAACATTGTAAACTGACTATACTTCAATAAAAAAAAATATTCCAAAGAAGGCTTAGAGGTTCATGTTCTAAACTTCCTATGCACCAGGGAAAAATAAACAAACAAAAGTACAAAGAAAGCTAAAAGAGCAAACCTCAGGAAGGGAAGTTGCCTGGATAGCATGGTCTTGATCAGCAGCTCCGCCCTGTCCTGGCTGGAGTGGGAATGGTCACTTGGTCCAGGTCTCCAGCAGACAAGATGGGCCTGGCACGAAGGGCTCTTCCCAAACAGATGTGCAAGTGCCCAGTTGAGGCAGTCACACACCTTCCCTCAGGGACTTGAACTGCAGGAAAGAAAGAATTTGTCCAGTGAGTGATGGGAGTTGCAGCTGAAAAGAGGTCAGGAGGCAGCACCTGGGCCAGGTAAGTTATAAATAGAAACCATGAGTAAGCAGATGACAAGAGTGATGTGCCAAGTAAAGTAGATATTCTATAAGAGGGAAAAAGGAGCAGCCTCTCCCAAATTCACCTAAATTGTTGTCAATTGGCCAGTTCCAGACCATATGCAATCCCTTAAATAAACCAAGGTTAAAATGAAGATACACAGTCTGCGTTGTATCATAGGTAGAATAGCAAATGTACATAAAAAGGCAATGAATTGAGATCTCATATTAAGTTTTTGCTGGTATTTATAGTGTAGACCCTTACAGACACCAAACAGAAGAATGGGCAAATGTTTTCAAAGGGAACTTTATAAATGAGGCAGAACATGCTTTACATGGTCACTTCTTAGATTAATTCTTAGCTGTAATCGGCTTGTATTATTAAATAATTCAGAGAAGACATTTTACTAGGCACTAAGTATTCATGGCTCAGGTATGCAGCTTTTCAAGAATTTAACCTGAAATAAAATGGAGAGAATCTTTGAGGCTCTTTCAAAAATCAATTATCAAAGGCAGCTGGGTGACAAAATGATACATCTGATTTCCAACTTCTTATATCTTCTATAGCTTCAGCTAGCATTCCATGCAATTGTTGTTGTCTTTCGAGGGATAACATCTAAGTAAGGTACTACCTTCATAGAAAACTTCAAGAAAATTATATTTCCACAGATTCTTGGAACATGCAAGGTAATTTTGTTTATTGTCTCCCATTGGAGCCTCAACTTCAGGAGCTAGGCAGGCACTGTAATCCCCATTTCTCAAATGAGAATACTGAGGCTCAGAGAGAAGGTACTTTACTTTTTATTATACAGCTAGAGAATATAGGAGCTTGGACTTCAACCCCAGAAATGATAAGAATGATAACTAAGATTAACTGAGCTGTAGGTATGGGCCATGTACTATTACAAGCATATGTTATTCCCATTTTATGGATGAGAAAACAGAACTTTCCTAGACCAAGTTGCTTTCAAAAAGTTTTGAAAATGCTGATTTTAAGATACATACATGTTTTGGGGGGCTTTGAGTGAATTAGCAGCTGAGAGTGGAGGTGGAGTTGGAGAGGAAAGAGAGCTAGCTGTGTAAGGCCTGCAGACAGAACATCAGTGTCAGCTCAGGAAGGGACAGAGTCATAGAGATACACTGTCATCTACCAGAGTCAGGCCAGGTAGGAATGATGTGAGAAGGAGAAACTGCCATTTCTCCTGACTGAGAAAAAAAACTCAGAAAAAGGAGAATTGCTGAAGAGGTACTAGGCAGAACGTGGGGAAGAGGGATTCAGCAATCTAGATTTTAGGAAGTTGTGTTTGGTGCCTTTGCCTCTAAACTGAGGGGTATCTCCTGGTTTTCTGGAATGCACAGGCTCTCCCCTAGGGCTGCCGGAAAGACTGAATGAATGCACCAGATTTTCAACCAAATAGAGGACAATGAGGAAGAACCAGTGACTGAATAAGACAGAGATATTGGGGTATCAATGAGTATTTGGTTTTCGCTATAAAATTATCCATCTGTTTAGAGCTTGCAACTTTAAGACTTGCTTATACTTTAAGATTTTAACCTCAGGCCCTAAATAGCTGTATATTGTAGAAAAATTCCCCTGTATAGTGGTCGCTGGAGTCACTAGCAGTGAATTCTGCTAGTAACTTGGAGTGTCTTCTCTTTTGGGATACCTGAACTGGCTTCATCATCCCCTAAGTAGAAATCACAACAAGATTACTTTCTAAAACATTTGGGTCAACCAAGCATTTGTTGTAATTAAAGACATCCTGGGGCTTCACGAATCTTAAGTCTGGAATCACTTCTGTAACATTTCCAGAAACCGAACTGTCTCCCTTCACTCCCACTGCTGTGATGTTTTCGATCTCTAAACCAGCTGAATCTTGTACCTGAATTACAACAATGGCTGTCTCCTGTGGAGCTCCTCAGGAATCCTGCCACACCCTCTTCCCATGGTCTCTGGTGGATTTCTCCCTTTCTGGGCTTCAGTGACATGAAGGAACTACGTCCCCATCTCCAGCCCAGGTCTCTCTCAGGATGTGACTTCACATCTCTCAGCTGACCATACTTATATGTATATACCACGGGACTATTATCCTCCTATCCCCTTACCCAAACCAGCTGCTCAAATGTGTGAGATTTAGGTTACTGCCTTTCTCTTGCACAAGCCAGAAGCCTTGGGTGTTTCCAGTCTTCCCTCTCCCTCACTGGCATGACTTGGCATAACTGGACTAACTCCACACCCGCCCTCTCCAGACTAACGCACTCTCAAAAAGGCAATGAGAACGAGCTTTCTAATAGGCAGATCTGGTCCTGTCCTTCTTCCAGTGTAGACACCTCTTCAGTGCTTCCTACGCTCTCAGGATAAAATGACAACTCCTTAGAGTGATAAACGGGCCTTGTTGATTTAGTGTCTACTACTGCCTGCCTGCCAGTCGAGCTTCCAGTCATCTCCAAACCTTCAGTGCCTTCTGTGTGTGCTGCTCCTTTCTGCTCCTAAGCTTTGGGTCCTGCCGTTCCCTTTGCCAACACCTATCAGTCTCACCCTCCACTTCTTTTACTCATACTATCTTTCAGGTCCCAGCTTAGATGTTGACTCATCCAGGAAGCCTTCCTTGATTCCAGAGACTGGGTTAGGCATTCCTTCTATGGGCATTTACCTACGTTAGTGCTTATTGCAGTCTCTTTCCTCCTTCCCTGGGCTGTAAATATCTTAAGGGCAGGTACTTGTTTATTCCCAATTGTACAACAGTGCTTAGTACAGTGTCTGACACAGAGTTGATATTCACATTGTTTATATTATGCACCCTGTATTCAAAATATCTACGTATCAATTGAATAACAACAACATCAATATAAATTCCGTGAGTAAAGGAAGCTTTATTTTAAGTTTCTCAAGTGCATTATACTAATATGAAGGCAGTTGAGAATTGTTGCATATCTTTTTGTAATCTTTTGTCCCAGAGGCATTTTAATGGAAATTTGAGTCATTCTTTTCAAATTCTCTTCTATTTACTTTACAAAATGACTTCAGCACCTGTCTCATTCTCTTTCTATACCATTTTTAGAGGCTTTAACATTTCTGTTAATAACTTCATTCCCACTCGGCCTCAACCACACCAGCTGGCCATACCAGAGACAACATGATTCCACAACACTGTTGCCTGTTTGAGATCTGAAATTCTGACCTTCCCCTTGGAAATGCCACCTCTATTTCTTCCATCCTCTCACCACTGAGGCATGTCAAATGCCTCCTGGCTCCTTAAAGTTTTTCAGTTTGTGGGATCCAGATCACCCGTCAAATCACATCTCTCTAGGACAGACCTCGCAGGCAGCCAGTTCAATGTTACGTTTGCTATCAAATCCAAATCCCTCATTCTCTTTACATTTTATCATTCATCAGTTACGAATGACTTCCAAGAGGGCTTTCTCTTCTCACATCCTGAGACTGCTGAAAATTGCCAAAGAAAATAATAAAAATATGCTGATTAGGTCAGTAAAGGTTTTGTGCAATCTCATCAGCTGAACCTTAGCAGAACCAAGTACAATATAAAGAATTTCTTGTATCCATCTTGTTGTGTACACCCTGTCAAACCCCTCAGAGCAGCTCCAAATCACCTCCCCTCTTTTAAGTCCACAGCAGAGGACTTTCCTGACTTTGTTAGAGAACTTTTTCTGCAAAGCCATTGGAAACATTGGGCTAAATTTCCACTTATCACCATTCCTGTTCTAAAATTCTACCATTGGAAGAAGCAAAGCCATTGGGAAGAGAGGTTCCATGGAACAGATGGTAGCTGAACCTAATAAAGAGTAAGGGTACTCTTTTCCTGAAATTGAGAGAAAAGGGCAGAGATAAAGAGGAAAAACATGGAAAAATAAGGAGAGAATTTGAGGTAGAAAAAAGCTGAGTTCAGAGAGTAGATAACTAACGTCCTCACTTTCTCTCAGGAGATGTATTTAATAGAAGGATCCTTGGAGTGGCCACTGGAAGACACGCCGTTTCATTTCCCCTTAATTTCTCCATCACCCCAAAGAAGGAGTTGAACTACCTGGCCTCTAGCACTAACATCCTAGGATTCAAGCAGACTTTCTGAGCATCATAAAGGTTCTCATTAGTGGTGGGTGGGTAGGTGGTACAAAAGGTGTCGGGAATGTGTAAAGGCGTTTTGTGGTGATACAATGACAGAGATGTTCCCTTAGCATTCAGTGAATGGGAACTGACAACGTGCAGGACTAACCTCCACAAGAAAGCAGTGTCCCCGCCCAGGGGAAATATCAGTGGGACCTCTTTAGACTGCTGCAGTCACACTGTAGAAGTCCTGAAGACAGGAACCATTTATTCTATTTTTTGAGATCTCTTGGCAGTGACTCTTCATGACCAGCTGAGTCTGCAGTAGGTGCTCAATAAAGGCTTGTGAAAAAAAATTCTGTGTCCTTACAAACCTGCACATTATGTGAATTTTGGTGACTCTACTGACGATTTCCCATTGACATACGTTTTAATTTCAGAGGCGCTTTATCTTCGCTTCTGATTGACTTTTAATTGGCAGTGAGTCCTAACGCAGAGAGAGCTCAGTTATTAAAATGGAACCCTGCAGGGAATCCATTTGTAAAGCGATAAATCCTTTTAGAGTGTGAATAATCACCCATTAATTGATCTGGTTTGTAAATCTGAATTTTCATATGCTACATTTTTTTCCTTAAGTGTGGGCAAAACTATGGTCTCCTCGTTATAATGTCAGACTCCAAGAAGGGTCTAACATGTATGACAGTTTTTATATTTTCCAATTGAGTCCTTTTTAGTAACTTCTAGGCTTTCCCTTCAATTAATTCCTTTTATAGGACATCTTGAACAATTCTATTTAAATACTGATTTGTTGCTTGTGAAATAATTGGTCTGTTCACTTATTTTCAAAATACGATAGAGAAACTATTTGTCTCTGGGGATCTCTAGGCAACTTGAAGACTTAAAAATCAGATTCATTCCTAGAAGGTTTCCTTTAATATTGAAAGGCTCTATTCCACCTTCTACCAATTTCTGAAGCAGAGTCACAGACTGGCCAGCAGAACCCTGCTACATAAGTGTTTGTGTCTGAGATGACAGCAGAATTCAGATCACCTCACCGCTCATTAAACAGCTCCTCTTGACTACAGAATACCCTCTGAGTTCTGGAGCACCGTATTCAGGATGGCTTCCTGGGACTGACACGATACTGTCCAGAGAAACGGTCACTTCAGTGAGTTGCCTCGGAGAGTGGTACAGGTGTCTGTCTGTATGACTGATTCTAACACATTCCATCCCTAGCCTCTTTTAGAAATGAACTCCGTTACATTAGGTTTTCCATCAGTAAACCCGTGCTTAATAATATTCCGTCCTGCTGCTCTGGGTATTATAACAGTTCATGCAGAAAGTACTGGATTAGCCTCATCACAGATGATGATGGGGGACAGAAATGTGCATGGAATATTATTACCAATAATTATAGAGGGAGTATTTAGCCTGGTGTTCAATCCACAATGCCCATAGTGTAGGGTATAACAAAAAGCATCTCAAATGGTCTGAAGATACCTGTTTCTGGAGTAATAGTACCACAGGGGTCTTGGGTAATGTTAATTAATATTTAGCAGAACTACAGGAGGGTTTTTTATTTAAGGTTTCTATGGCACACTTTTTTCCCCCGTTTCCATTTCAGCTTTTTTCCACCCCTTTCAGACTGACATGGGCATCATTCTCTATAATATATTTTCCTTTTATTATTCTGTCCTTGGACTTATTAATCCATCATTTTATTTGGCTCTGCTTTTCAAATGTTAGATATGAACTGTGATATTTGTCTTGGCTAGCAAAATAAACGAGATGGGCAGATTCACTCAGGATGCATCTTTCTTATGTTCTTTTATGTCTCCAAGAGAAACCTTGGAGACATGCCTCCTTCTGACTTCATTCCCCTTACTAACCCCGCCCTATAGATAACATACCGTGATCCTGAACACTGGTTAATTATTCCCCATCCAGATGGGAGGGAGAAGCAAGGAGGGAACACAAGAGGTTGATCAGAAAAACCTAAGTGATGCTACATCAGCACAGAAGCCTCTCTACCCAAAGAGAGTGGATTACAACTTAGAAAGAGACAATAACATTAAAAGCAATATTTCTGTCATGAGGCCTTCTCAGAGCTGTGAAACTAACCTGCTTGTATTTTTTTTTCCTACAGCCCATAAAAGGGCTCACAGCCAGAAAATACAAATCCCATAGGCTGCTATTATGCTGATGACAGTGAAGAAAGGGGGAAAATTGTTTCATTGCTGAATTGCAGATATAATTATGATATTTTATATATTTTGCAGCCTGTACCAAAGAATTGTATTAATATCTACCCTGCCCTATAGCGAGAGAGAAGTTAGCACCTTAATGCAGGGCACTCAGGCTCTGATTTTGCTAAGATTGAATCCCCCTGGCTATTTACTAATATGAATTTTGTGGTTAAAGGGAAATTCAGAAGCAGGTGATAATGGCTCCGTCTCTTGCAAGACCGGCGGATTCATACAAATCATCTGTAGCAGCACAGGGAGGGAAGCTAATTGTACTTGGACAATGTATCTTTCACTGCCAAGATCTGCAGCCCAAGTCTAACTGCTTACTCCAGCCAGAGACGGATACAATGGGGCGTTGAGAAAAATTTAAATACGTAGCTGTACTCCACAGGAGATATGTTTGGAAGTCAATTTGCGGGGCTGGCAAATCAACGCAATTACAACGAAGCAGCTGAAACTCCTGTTAGTGAGGTCACCTGGCAGTCAAGTCTCCATGTGTCAGAAAAGGGTGTAAAAAAGGAAAACGAAAACAAAAACAAAACATCTATCATGACTTTCAAATGTCGCTCAGACCACACGGCTGGGGTTGGTGATCCAGTCCGTGCCTTATAGTAAGAATTAAGTATTCCTGGTGAACAGTGAGCCAATAAATAAACAAACAACATTTTGGGAGATGCAGAATAGACAGGGAAATAAAATGTATAGTAATGAAATATTCATAACCTTGCATTTTATGGACCTCAAACACCAGTCCCATGATTTACACTATTTCCGTATGCAGTAGTATGGGATCTGCCGAACAATAATAAAGATGGCATCAGAATGCTACTGCCTGAGAGTCGCGGAGAAGGGAGGATTAATCAGCATTGTACAGGAGCTGTAAACTTGAGTAAACAGAAGCACACACAGGTAGTTGCTTCCCTGCACACGTTATGCTTGGCCCATGGAAATGGAGGAGATGAGACATGCAGTCATCATGAGAATGATGAGCATCCAGTCCCCAGTTTCATCAAAATACCCATACTCCTCTCCATGCTCGTGGTTGCTCAGGGGCGCGGGTACAGACCAGCCGCTCCCAAGAAAATGTGGCGGTTATTATTTCACATTAAGAGTCACCTTTCCAAAAGATCCCAAGACGCTGTATTTTGAACTTGGGAGTCTCCTTCCATAGGAAACAGTGGCCCAGGTTCCCTCTGGCTTCTGCCCTACTCTCCTCGAGCTCTGGTCAGGAAGGACATGATGCTGCAGATTCAAATGTGGGAGGAAGAGATAAACAGCCATACCATTTTGCTTCAAAGACTATTTCAAACATTCCTGCTACATCTCTGTCTCTCCATTGGAGAGCTGACCTCAAACCCTCGGTATTTATCTTGTCCCAGATTTCACAGGCACAACTGGCGGTCAGCACGGCCAGAGCTGCTGCTGCTCAGTCCTCCTCAATAGAGCTGTCTGGCTCCCATTTTTACTGAGGGACTAAATAACACACTCGCTGGATGCTGACAGCACCCTGTGCTAAGATGAAACTACAGTAACATAGCAAGGCAGTGCTCCCTGAAAACTACCAGGTTACCTTTGCATTTCTCTCATGTCTTTCCAACTTGAAAGAATCCTATCAGTCACTGGGACCCTGTTCTATACCCTCCTCCTTTTTAAAATAAACAAAATTAATTAGCCATCAACAAGCCTCTAAAGCATGAGACCAATACTCAGAATATACCCACTAAACTTCTGATGGGGCAAACTCTATGACTGTCATTAAAATTTCATCATCTATTGTTCAATATCACTAATTATCAGAGAAACCCAAATAAAAACTACAGTGAGGTATCACCTCACACCAGTCAGAATGGCCATCCTTAAAAAGTCCACAAAGGAAGAATGCTGGAGAGGCTGTGGAGAAACGGGAACCCTCCTACACTGTTGATGGGAATGTAATTTAGTGCAGCCATTATGGAGTACAGTGTGGAGATTCCTTAAAAAACTAAAAATAGACTTACCATATGAGCCAGCAGTCCCACTCCTGGACATATATCCAGAGAAAATGCCAATTCGGAAAGATACATGTACCCCAACGTTCAAAGCAGCATTATTTACAATAGCCCAGATATGGAAGCAACCTAAATGTCCACTGACAGATGACCAAATAAGAAAGGGGTGTGTGTGTGTGTGTGTGTGTGTGTGTGTGTGTGTGTGTGTGTGTGTAATGGAATACTACTCAGCCATAAAAAAGAATGAAATAATACCATTTGCAGCCACATGGATAGACCTAGGGATTATCATACTAAGTGAATTAAGTCAAAGACAAATATCATATAATATCACTTATACATGAAATCTAAAAAAGGATACAAATGAACTTATTAACAAAATAGAAACAGACTCACAGACAATGTAAACAATCTTATGGTTACTGTGGGAAAGGGGGTGGGAAGAGATAAGTTTGGGAGTTTGAGATTTGCAAATGTTAGCCACTATATATAAAAATAGATTAAAAACCCCCAAATTTCTTCTGTATAGCACAGGGAACTATATTCAAGATCTTACAATAACCTTTAATGAAAAAGAATATAAAAATGAATATATGTATGTATATGCATGACTGGTACATTGTGCTGTACACCAGAAATTGACACACTGTGACTGACTATACTTCAATTAAAAAAATAAAATAAAGTAATAAAAAAATTTAGCATCTATCTTTTGATATTTACTTTGTCATGGTAAGTCACATTTTTTTTCCATTTTCCTTAATGAGACAACACCAGAAACCCAATTTCCTTTGGTTATGCCTTAGTATTTTGATGAAAATTATTTAGCATGCCTGTATTTCTTGTCAGACTTATGGGATATATTTACTGTTTCAGGCCTGAAGGCACAATTACAAAATTTTTTGAGTGAAGAAACTGATCCATTTCAGAGAGAAGTTATACTCACTTATCTTGGTGACAAATACGCACAATTAACAGATTAACTATGAACCTCGGGGACTAAATTGCTTTTATCCCTTGCTCATTCCTCTCTTTTCATTGCTCAGAACTGAGAGGGCAAAGGGTAATGATAGTAGGTTCTCAGAAAGTGTTGAAGAAATGAATCAATGAATTCCATAGTCCTGGTCAATTTTTCTTGCTCCCACATGTGATGTGGTTGGCTGTCATGTTGTTACAGAAATTAATTCAAGATGGGATGTATTGCTGTCAAGAGTGACTTAGGAGGAATACCGAACTTAATTAAAACATAGTGTTTTATTGGATCTCCTGGAATTATCCTTTCTTCCAGGGCATCCCTCTTTTTTTTTTTTTTTACCACCCTCATAGCTTCCTCTAAGTGCTGGATTCACTTGGAATCTTTAAGCATATCCTCCTCTGTCATCTACTGAGGAATGCAGGTGGAACTGAATTTGCTCAATTCCAATGGTGTTTTTTTCAGAATTTTCCTATCTTGTCTGACTGTGTGTGTTTATCACTTATATTTTATACACACATATCTCACACAAAAGAATAAACAAGGTCCTACCAAAGAATAACAAGGTAATAAACTAAAGTTCTATGATACTATAGCCTGATTCAGAGCCTTTTAAAAGAAGAAAAGTTTAGAATATTTTGGGCCAGATGATTCTAACGTGTTTTATAGATACTGACAATGCTCAAAGATTAAAAATGATGAAGGGTAAATAAATCATTGAAAGTAATGATAGAATCCATCACATACCTTGGGAAACAAATGAGATGAGTTATCTCATTACTTGGGAATCATGAAACATGGATGCTTTATTTGGGCTGCAGAATTGGTTCTGCACCCATTATTTTGGACGGACGCTTCCAGCCACACAATCCTTCTAACCTATTTATTCAGGCCTTTACCCTTCCTGCAAATTCTCCCTAAAACACTTCTAAAAAGGGGTGTATTTTATTCTGGAAAGCTAATGACAGTAGCTTCCTAACTGAAGTTTTGAAGAAAATAAGTTGGAAACTCTACGTTTTCCTTTTCTTTCCCCTCCTGCTGGCATCCTTATAAATGTCTCGCTCTATAACATTCTGGTCTAAGTTGGATAAAACATACCTTCCCAGGATTCTCTATTTGCTAATAGAAAAAGAGTTGAATTGTTGTCACTGAACTTGCTGTGAAGTGCCTTGACTTCAGGTGAGCTCCCAATCAGCTTAGCACGGCAGTGCTGTGATTTGGGTCATAATTAAAAGATTTTACTACAGAAAATGACTGTGCTGTGTGTACATTCCTTTCATGTCCTTGAGGAAGAATGGCATCAATCATTTATTTGCCTTTTATATGATTTTTTAAAGCAGCATAGTGACAGAGAAAAAAAAAATCCCAAAGCTATAAAAGATAGACCTAGTTTCAAAACCTGGCTCTGGCAATGAGGAACTCGGGCAGATTACTTAACATTGTTGAGCCTTAGTTTCTACAGCTGTATAGTGGGCCACGTGGGGTTCCTAGAGATTAAATGAAATCATGTAATGTAAAGCATCTGCTATTTTGTAGGCATTTACTTCATGCTGTGTATCATTACTATATCCTCTACCACTCCCTTCTGCATTTCTATTTCCTTCAACATTCTACTCCTCTGTGAAATGGTGTGATTCTGCCAGGCTCTAAACTACTTGATAAGAAGTTATGAGAATTGATGACATCAGTGAGCTCATTTCCTTTTCAATCATGTATGGTCAAAGGACTCCCATCCGTGAAACATTTTCTATTTTTCCCTGAAAAAATTTCCTCTCATTGACCCTTTCTAACACTCTGCTTCTCTCCATCTGAGCCATAATTTAACTAAATACTGTGTTACAGCCCGTGGAGTAGATGACTCTCTCTAGCAGATCTGAAGTTCCTTGAGGCAGGCCATCTCTTCTCTTCTCCCACAGACAATCCCGCTACCATGTTTGAAATATTTATTGACTTGGATAGAGAATGCTGTAAGGGGCTCTCATGGAGTTGGAAGACGAAAGAAAATTCATCCTAATTCACTCTCCAATTCTGCTCTGCAGTGGCACACTGTTCAGTTGGAGAACCAACCCAAAGAGATCATCTCCACTGTGCAACTTTAAGAAAGAGAAAATAGCCTCCACCCTGCCCACATCAGGAGGCCCCTGGAGGAAATGCCCAGCACCCCCTGCGTACCCACCTCCCTGAGGTGCCAGACAGGGTCTGCTTTCCAATCCCTCCCTCCTGAAATGCTGCCTTCAGTAAAACCAGGGAAAGAAGAAAGCCAACTAGGGGTTCTCTGTCTAAGATTTATGTATGGCCTTTGAAGGGAAATAAACAATTGTCATCACACACTATGGTGGAGATGTGACACAAGCAGGCTGTGTTCTTTCAAAGATCTTTGTAAAGGACTGTGGAGCTATGACAGTGCATCCACGCTCTTGCTGTAGAGGAAGAGAATGATCGTAGTTCTTGCTTTTGGTGAAACTGGGAAATCAGGCTCCTAATTTTGAGGTTCCCCAATCTCCCTCCTTCTAGGGAGGATCAAACTAAACAATCTTTGAACACTGTGAGAGCTTTGGGTGTTTTTTTTTTTTTTTTTTTAATTCATCTAACACAGGTTTGGCCAACAAACAAGGATCACTGCAGCAGTTTCCAAGAGAAATGGGCTATGGAGCCCCTGCCTAGTCCGAATTTTCCCTCTGTCACTTACTGGGTGACCGGGGAAAGCTGCTTTTCTTTTCCAAAATTGTTTGTTTGTTTACAGTTTCCTCATTTGTAGAGTAGGGAAAATGATAAAACCTACCTCATAGGGTTGTTATGAGGACTGAATATGTTATTATAGGCAAAACATTTCAATAAATGTCCCAGCACATAATAGACACTCAACACATATAACTTAAAAGCAGTAAAAACAAAATACAACCCCCCCCACACTCATTTGCAGACACCTCATCTGATAGATACATGGAATTAGGTGGGGGGCATTAAAATGAATGGGATGTTACTGGTCTTGGAACCCTCATTCTGGTTGGAAGAAAGATATGTAAGCAAATAATTATGGTGGCGTATGTCTGCATTTACAAAGTGTTGTGCCATCATTTTCGGTGGGATAGCAATTTGGGAGCAGCTTTCCATAAAGGGTAATACCTGTGCTGGGCTTTGAAAGAGGAGTTGGTGCTTTCTAGGCAGAGACTGAGAAGGGGGTCGGAGTGGTTCCATGAAGGAGGACTAGCAGAGCGAAGCCTAGGTAGGTGAAGGGATGGGACGTTGCATGGTAGCTGCTCTGACATGGTCTGAGCGGAGGCAGTGCAGCTAGGGCAGTGGTGAAGGATGCAGCCAGAAAGTTCAGGTTGGGGATAGGTGGCAATGCCTGCATCTTCCAAGCCAGGGGATGTCATGATCACATAATTAAATACTCGTTTCTTATTGTATTCACGTTTCATTCAAACACTTAGAAAGAAATCATAATGACTAAGAATTGTAACTAACACAGACAGGGTGAGATTGTGGTCAAACTCCCCTTGTGCTACTAATAACTACCCGGCGGCCGTGAGCCTATTGCTTAGAGTATCTGAACCTCATTTCTGTTAAGGTTGCTGGGAGGTGTCAATGAGACAATATACGCTAGCTCTTTGTGAAAGGTAAAGGAACAGGGAAATGTGTCATATGAATTGACAAGTCCACTTTCAGTCCTTTTGGAACAAGGAGGGCAGAAATTAAATTGAGCATCACAGCCTCTCTTATCAGCCCAGTAAGAGAGGGCTGCCTCCTTCAGAGGACTAGTCGGGCCAATGCTTAGTGCCCTCCAGCTAGAATGGGGCCAGGACAGGGAAAAGACTGAAGGATCATAAAACTTAGTGGTCTTGCCTTCTGGGGATGTGAGGTTTTTCTCTAACCTCTATTTCTTCATCTTCATTTAGAGATGACACTACTGGGTAGGTCCTGTTATGAGGACTGAGCTGATCTACATGCCAGGCAGTGTGGGACGATGGCTGAGAGGGTGGCCTTTAGAGTCAGACACATAGTTTTGACCTCTAGCTTATTTGTTGAATACCCTTAATTTAGCTAATCTGAGTCGCACCTTGCTCATCTGTAAAACAGAGTAAGTAAGACCTATTTCGTCGGATTGTTGTCCAGCTTAACTGCGGTACCACAGTGGCTGGTTCACAATGAGCACCTGGTAAAACTGGCATTGTATTTACAAATGAGAACAACTGAAACTCCAATTGCCTTTTAATTATGTCCTCCAACCCACAACTAGTCAAAAGGCACTTCTGACTTTCAATCTTAAATATATGGAGCTCCAAAGCCCCCATTTTTTCACCTATATCATGTGGCCTCTCCTGATATGTCACAGACTCCAAAACAAAAGCACAGCACCGGTATAAGGATGAGGAACTGAAAGTGAGTAGAGATGATATTTCTAGATTGTCTGTCAAGTTTAGCAGAATGTGTAAAAGTAAACAAGCAGTACCAAGACCTGAAGGTGAGCTGCATATTTAAGATTCTTCCTTTTTAATAATCTAAGCTGTTATTAGCGGCGGGTAAGAAAACATTAATTTTAAAAAACTGTATATTTTTTTTTACCCTGATGCATTTTTTACCTCTAATGCAATGTACATAGTATAAATAAGTAATGTAATCAAGTTTATCTTTGGAAGAAAAAGTTAATAATCTTACTGGAGAGTTGGAAATAAATGGTGCACTTACTGCATTTATTATAAATCATACAAATCAAGCCACCCCAAAATGAAACTATGTCTCAACTGAATATTCTGAATTCCTTTGTGACCCTTCTTACCTTCCCAGTTGTCCTGGACCCACAGGCAGTGCAGGACGCAGAGAAGCTGCATGGACCATGTTCAAGAGCGAGTAGGAGCCCCCAAGTCCACGTTGTGACCTTCCAAGGCACCAGCATCCGTGGACCTGCAGTGGTGGCGAGGGGGCTGGAGACCACAGGTGGCTGGCCTCAGCATCCAGGGGCCCAGAACGGATTGTACCACTCAGGTCAGTGGTGACGAATGGTTGACACATCAACCCACACAACTAGATGACAAAAGGAAACCGACTGGGTCTACGAGTCGATAAAGTGAGTGAACTGTGTGTAAGAGATGAGAGAGGAGACAGTCAGACACTGAGCAGAGAGCAGACAGAAAGACAAGATAGGAAAAAATAGAGAGGAAACAGGCATGAGGGTCCCCGTGGGGCTCCGCTGGGTTCCGCTACTGGGAGAGTTTCTGGAGGTCATGGTCAGGTGCCCGTGACTCTGATGACACATCCACAGTCTTTATCCCTAGATGAGCCCCCCTCCCCTGAGTCTGTGCCTCCTCTTCTACACTAGGAATCTACGATTGCTAAACAAGAGGAACCTGGAGGGGCCGCTTTAGCTCTTAGCTCTGTGTGCCTCGTCAACATTTCCCCTTCCCAGGAGCTCTGAATGCCTCTACTCTTGCCCTCTCTTTCACCCACTGTCCTCCCTCCCTCTAATACTTTCAATGTCTCTCTCTCTCCATTAATACTTTCTTCCCAGGCTATAAAAACATGCAAGTCTAGAGAAAGACAAATATCATATGATGTCGCTTATATATGGAATCAAAAAACAAAAAAACCCCAAATTTTATTTACAAGCCAGAAATAGTCTCATGGACATAGAGAGCAAACTGTTGTTACCAGAGGGGAAAGGGGTGGAGGGGGAAGGAATAGATTAGGAGTTTGGGATTAACAGATATACACTACTATATATAAAACAGATAAACAGCAAAGCCTACTGTATAGCACAGGGAACTATATTCAGTTTCTTATAATAAGCCATAATGGAAAAGAAACTGAAAAAAAAATATATGTATAAATGAATCTGTATACCTGAAACTAACGTAAATCGACTACACTTCAATAAAAAAATAAGAATTAAAAACTCATTAATAAAATATAAGTTTAAAAAATGCAAGTCTCTCCAAAAAGACAAAACAAACAAAATCAAAAACATGTTTCTTCAAGTCTATTCTACATATCCCCCCATGGCCCCACCCCTCCTTCGGGAAGTCTTCTGAGACGCCCATTAATTGCCCCCTTCAGCTGAGCTAAGGGTCTCTCCTGTGTCCCCTCAGCACGCTGAGCATCCTTCCATCGCAGCACTTTCACGTTCACGTGGTATCATCGCGGGCTGTCTTCCCTCTCCCACTAGTGGTCCACAAGCGAACTGAAGAACAGGGATGTATCTTTCAGCACTGCAGTCCTGTGCCTGTCACTGAACCTAAGGCTTAGAAGATGCTCAATGTACTAAACGTTCTGTTGCATACTTGTGTTAGTCAGGATTCTTTAGAGACTGTGATTATGGACGCTAAGAAGTTTCAAGATCGATAGTCAGCAAGCTGGAGACTCTGAAGAGCCAACAGAATAGTTCCAGCCCAAGTCCAGGGCTTGAGTATCAGGAGAGCCAGGGGTGTAAGTTCCAGCCCCAGTCTGAGTCTGAGGGCAGGAAAGGCGTGATATTCCAGCTTGAAGACAGTTAGGCAGAGAGAGAGAATTCTCTCTTGTCCAGCCTTTTTGTCCTATTCAAGCCTTCTGGGAAGCCCACCTACATTGAGGAGGGCAATTTGCTTTACTGGGTCTACCGAATGAAATGCTGATTCAGTAGAAACCGTCTCATAGACATACCCAGAAACATGTTTAACACCTGTGGTCCAGCCAAGGTGACATCACACATATCCACCATAATTTTCCATTCCCATTGCAGGTTCTATCTGCTTCAGAAAAACATTAGTATCACAGCTTTTAGGAACCCTTCTCCAGGTTCCTCCAATGTTTATTACCTGCCCTATAAGACCTGATGATAGTTCTCTTCTACTGTTCTCTGTTTCATGAGCAAGAAGAGCTCTTTACTAAAATTGTAAGTTCCCAGAGGGGAATTAATTAACATGTCATGTACTTCTACCCTACTCTTCATAGCTCTGGATTTGGAGCTGAAACAGAAGAGGGAATTCAAAAATATTTATTCAATCGTATTAAATTGAAATATAATATCTGTGATGAATGAGATATCACAAGCTGATGATATTGTATCAGATTGCTAGTAACTGATCCAAAACCCATTCTCTTCCTTTAATGAGAAATAGAACTTCTACAATTTTGGGGTGTGGCAATGTGTTCTAGCCTCATGTCAGGAACTGTAAAGGGTGCAGTAAAAAGGACGTGGAAACTATCTGAAAGAGCTTACTATTCTAGTAAAGAACTCTGCTTGCGCATGGAACCAGAACAATAGAAGAAAGCTATGTTGGGTTTTAGATCATGTAGTGTAGACAAAGCATTGGAGGAACTTGGAGAAGATGGGGGACGTATGTATGCTGTGGTGCTAATGTTTTATCAGCTTCCTTTGAAGCCACGGGTGATCATGTGATTACATTCCGGCTATTGAGATGTAAGCAGACTGCTGTATGGAATTTCCAGGGACGCCTCTTAAAGGCGACTCAGTTGGGTACCTTATAGGTTTTTCTTTCCCTTTTCCTCTTCCAATTGCCGGGATCTCAGACAAGACGCTGGCACACCAATAACCAGCTTGAGGATGGAAGCTATGTGCTAAGAATGATAAAGCAGAAAGAGAAGATGTCTTAAGTTCTGATGTCTTTGTAGTGCTGCCCTCCCCGCCCCAGACTGTTCACTTCTGGATGCCTTTTACATGAAAGAATAGGACTTTGTGGTTTTAAACCCCTTTTATTTTAGTTTTCTGTTTTATGCAGTAGAACAGTCCTAGCTGAAACAGATACAAATTAACATTCACAAAGAATGGAAGGGAAATACTGTCTGAAATAAAGGCAAATATTCTTTCAATTAAAAAAAAAAGGCATTTTACTAATATGCAAGGCATAAGTGAACTATTACTATCAAATGTATTTGGTATTACTAATATGAAATATTACTCTGCTTATTCTTTTTACCCCCATCATGACGAATCCCTCAGTGATGTGGGCTTTAGCCTGCCTTCCATGCAAGGATGATTTTTCTGTAAATTAGAGCAAAAGGAAAAAAGCCTTGTAAATCATCTCTCTCACTTAACGTGCCCATTGTCCTCTCTCTGCAGGAAACCCACAGGTTGCAGGAGAAAATGGCTGGTAGAAATGCACCAGGAAGAATAACGTGGTTTTGAAATGAGGTGAGAGTAAGTGAAATTAGTGTAACAGCAGACCTTATTTTTTTTTCCTTTCCCACTTAACAAACTTAAAATTGGGGAAACGGATGAGAGGAGTCTGTTTCAAATGCGCACAAGACAAGGACCTAGCTCTCTGAAGGTCACATTAAATGAGGTGGAAAGAGAAGGGGACGTAGATGATAAATAAAAAATTCCACCCAATATAACACATGAGGCCAAACCAAAGAATCATTTTCTAGTCCTAGGGTGTGGTACTTTTAAAGAAGAGCCCAAATCTTCGGTCTTTGATAATTTTAAACATGTGTTCAGAACATAGGCATGGAAGTAATGTCATATTTCTCAAGTTCCGGAATTTTCCCTCAGGAAGGGCCAGAATTAATTAACCAAACTGAATCTTTGGTGATGACACAAATTCTAAAGTGAAAACTGGTAGGATTGAGAAAGCAAAGAATCCTGTTTTATAATAGAACAAAATAGCTCAGGCCGAAGGTGGAGCTTATCGTGGGCAGCCCGGATGCAGCCAACAATAATATGTTAGCAACGTGAAGAAATTTGCACAGCAAAGGAAACCAAAAGTAAAACAAAATGACAACCTACAGAATGGGAGAAAATATTTGCAAATGATGCGACTGACAAAGTATTAATTTCCATAATATATAAATAGCTCATACAACTTACTAACAACAACAACAACAACAAAAAAAACCCAATCCAAAAAGGGGCAGAAGACCTAAACAAGCAATTCTCCAATAAAGACATACAAATGGCCAATAGGCTCATGAAAAAATGCTCAATATTGCTAATTATCAGAGAAATGCAAATCAAAACTACAATGAGGTATCACCTCACGCTAGTCAGAATGGACATCATTAAAAAGTACCCAAATGATAAATGCTGGAGAGGGTGTGGAGAAAAGGGGACTCTCCTACACTGCTGGTGGGAATGTAGTTTGGGGCAGCCGTTATGGAAAACAGTATGGAGATTCCTCAAAAGACTAAAAATAGACTTATCATATGATCCAGCAATCCCAATCCTGGGCAAATATCCAGAGGAAACTCTAAATTCAAAAAGATACATGCACCCCAATGTTCATAGCAGCACTATATACAATAGCCAAGACATGGAAGCAACCTAAATGTCCATCGACAGATGACTGGATAAAGAAGCTGTGGTATATTTATACAATGGAATACTACTCAGCCATAAAAAAGAATAAAATCATTCCATTTGCAGCAACATGGATTGACCTAGAGATTGTCATTCTAAGTGAAGTAAGCCAGAAAGAGAAAGAAAAATACCATATGATATCACTTATATGTGGAATCTAAAAAAAAAAGAGAAAAAAAGAGGCCACTAATGAACTCATCTACAAAGCAGAAACAGACTCGCAGACATAGTAAACAATTTTATGCTTATGGAGGAAAAGAGAGTGGGAAGAGATAAATCTGGGAGTTTGAGATTTGTAAAGGATAGCCACTATATATAAAAATAGATAAAACAGATTTCTTCTGTATAGCACAAGGAACTATATTCAATATCTTGTAATAACCTTTAATGAAAAGGAATAAGACAAATAAATGTATGTATATGCATGACTGGGACATTGTGCTGTACACCAGAAACTGACACATTGCAACTGACTACATTTCAATTAAAAAAAAAAGAAATGATTACAACAAAATCTGGAGGATCCATTTTCAGGATTCCTCAGTCACATGGCTGGCTAATCCATGCTGGCCATTTTCTGTAAGCTCAACTGGACTGAGGGCTGGGAACCCTGGTTTCTCTCCGCAAGAGTCTTTCCACAGGCTGCTTGGGCTTCTTCAGAACACAGAGGCTGTATTACAAGAGTGGTGTTCCAAGAGAGCTGGGCAGAGGTGCATGGCATTTTGATGCTCTAATCTCAGAAGTCACATAGCTCCACTTTTACCATCCTCTGTATTTAATACAGTTACAAACGTTCACCCAGACTCGAGGGGAGGGGACACAGACCCCACCACTCCATGGGAGGAATGTCAAGTCACATGGCAGGAGGAGCACGTGGATGGGAGCTGTTGTTGTGACCATCTTGGGAAAATACAGACTGCCACAGGAGGGAAAGCAAGTTCCCAATAGGAAAAGGGGAACTGTTTCAATCACCTAATTAGCCTGTTCTCATAATACCTGGGAAGACCCCAGGAGGTGAAATTCTACCATCCTGCCCATTAGCATTACGAGCTGTCCAGAAGTCACTGGGTTTGCAAAACTTTATGAAATCAAGAGTCAAGTACTATTTCTGGGCACCATCACTTTCAATGAACAGCCCTTAGTCATCTTGCTTTTACTAAGAATGAGGTGGTTTGGGAGAAACGGCTCTCTCCTGTACCAAGTCCACTGAGAGGAGGAGCAATGCCAAACCCAGGTTGCCATGGCAGCAGGCGTCCATCTCAATACCATCCACTCACGGCTGCCCTCAGGCCTGCGGAGCAGGCAGTGCATGCTGGGAGCTGGCCTTTGGACAGACACTGCCTCTCCTACTGCCAGGGAGACATATGTTATTACTGCAGTAAGTAACAGTAACTCAAGTTTTCCTAGCCTGTGGGTACAAATGAGGTCACATGAATAGCAATAAATCAGATTTCATTGGTTAATACCCTCGCCTGGTATCACATCTTAGTGAGTATTTTGAGGGTATGTAGGGGTTAGCTCACCTGTGTTTACTTGTCAGTTGCCTTATTGTCTTTTGCTCCAGGCCCTCCTGGCTGCTGTTTCCTGCCTGTGAAACCATTCAAAAGTGGGCATCTCCTCGCCGTTCTTGGTGCCAGCGGTAGACCTGGCAGCTGTACTAATGGCCAAGGCAGAACTGGGAACTCAGCAGACCTCCTAGAGCTAGAAGGTACTGTGTTTGGGGCAGAGATGGCGGGGGTGGGTGGTGTTCCTGCCTCCCCATCCCCCCACTAGCCCTCAGCTCTAGGCCTCACTTTGGTATCTGGGTATTCAAGGAGCATCACTTGAGCTCTTGAGTCTCACAGAGCCCCATATGACAACAGTCCCTTCAACCTTGGCAAACAACCTCTCTCTCCACAGGGCTCAGATGAAAATCCGGGGAAACCAACTTCTTAAAATAGATGCCAGTAGGCTGCCTGCCCCACCAACTCATTGGACATTTCCAGACATGCCTGATTCCCAGCTGAGAAGACAAATCAGGCTCCAACTTGAATCCCCACTACATTACTCCATGTGCCGAGCGCGCCACAGGGCTTTCTCCTGAATCAACTCTGTGAGGTAGGTAGGACAGACGTTATTCTGATTTCCATTTTTCATATGAAGAAATTAACTCCTCCTGGAAATAAACAAGGAGCCTGAAGTGACATCATAATTAAGATTCGGATAGAGCACATGAATGGGGGTCTTTGAACAGAAAATCTGGAACTCTCTGTGGAGTCATTTCTCGGTGACAGGTCACTGAGGTTGGCCTGCAGGCTTCAGGCAGTTAGATGCATTTTCCTCTCTGTGCTCACAGCACTCTGTGTTGTCTCATTTGTCGCATTTTACAGCACCACTTTAAATGTCATTCTTCCGCTCTAAACGCCTCTCTGCCAGTGGAGTGCCTGGCGTGGAGAAGGCACTTGATAAACATACATTGGGGGAATGAATATGAATCACATAATGCTTCTCAAGTGGAGATGGCCCTTTCACACCCCAGAGAGGCTTTGGAAGTGGGGGACATTTTTGGTTGTCACAATATTGGGGAGTGATGTTCCTAGCTTTGAGGGACCAGGGCCAGGGATATGACACATCTTGCAGTCTGTAGGACGGTCCCATGCAGAGAGATGCTCTGCCCCACAGGCCATACGTTCCTCCTTTGAGAATAACAGCAAGAAAGTTCAAATGCAGGGAAATCCTGAGGCCTCTCATGGCTTTTGGCTTCACCAAAGAACATCTTGTGACCTTGCTATTTGAGCTTTGGAGTTGAAATAGGGGCTGTGCTATATAACCACCTCATGATATGGTTTAATGAGATGATGTCTATAAAGAGCTTCACAGAGTGGCCTGTGGCAGGCAGATATGTGATTTGAGCTCCTTTCCAGCACCTTCGGGTAAGGAGAACATTTGTCAGTGTATCAGTCTGGTTATGGTCCGACTCAACAAAAAGGGACACGGCAGGCAGGGCTGGTGTCCTGGCATCTGCTCTTGTGAAGTACAGAAAGCACTATGGTAGTAGGTACAAGGCCGAATCATAATGGGGATTTATTGAAATAAACATGTAAAGTTTCAAAAGATCAGTGCCGGGCGCTTAGAGGTGTCTTGAGAAACAGTCTACTTGATGAGCAGACAGCAGAGGTCTAAGAAATCAGTGCTATTGCTTAGACATTAAAGTAGCATCGATTAAATCATACTCCCTCTCCTTAGCAAAATCGAGTGAGATTTCTTCAGTAAGTTTCCCCTCATCCTCTATTTCCTGCAAATCAAACAGACTTCCTGCAGAGGACACACTTCTTGAATTCACTTTCTATTCCCACCACTGCAGGTAAGGGATGCCTGGGGCAAAAACACATGATTCCCCTGCTTCATCGAGTCCCTTTGTATTCCTCCAACTCCCACTGGTGACGGTATTTACTTTCCCCCTGCTTCTTATTAGAAAAAAAATGTCAGAGCAACATTTTAAAATGTTGATAAAAATAGAAAAACCATAATCCTACCCCATTTCAACTCTTATAAAAACGGCCTTCCAATGTGTTTCTGTAAGAATGTGTTTTTATAAAGCTGCTATCCTAAGGCACATACTATTTTGATTTCTACTATATCCAATTTGCATTATATATTTTCCATGTTTACATGTAAGCTGCATAATTATAGTGTTTAATGAGAGCAAAAGTTTCCATTGCTTTAATACGCCATCACATGCTATTGGATACCGAGGTTGCTCTCACTAGGTTGCACGACACTAAGGACTTAGTTTTTCAGTACTGCTAAGATATTTCATAGAATAAATTCCTAGTATTTTAGATGGAGTCAAAACAGATGTGAGCATTATGACTTTTATTCTGTATTTCCTTATTACATTTCAAAAAGGTTGTACCAATTTACAAGGCCTTTAGAAGTATATAGTAATCTACTTTCACTGCAGCCTTGAACTGCATCATTTTTAAAAAACTTAGTAGTTGTAAAATGATACTAATGAAACTTGATTCACATTTCTTTATCATCAAGTATGTTATTTTCCATATATTTTATTTTCTCTTTATAGTTCCTCTTTTGAGCATATTCATATAATTGACCTTCTCCCCAAACACAGTCAAGTACAGTAGAATAAAAAGAATACTGGGTTAGTTGTGGGACCTCTAACTCCACGGTTTTCTCTTTCTGCCCAATACACCTCATCTTTTTCTGAAGGGGATTGGCTAATCTCTGATTCTTTCCATCTCCAAATTTAAATGCCTTTAAGTACTCTACATGAAACAGACCAAACCCAACTATGTAAAGTATTGTGTTTGTAATTAGCATCAACAAATATCTGGAATTTAACACTGGGTGTCTGGAGTTCTTAAAAGATTCCAGGGAATCTCATGATTTCTGAGCAGCATGTGAAGGTAAAGAGGGATGTTCTCCATTTATTCATTCAACAGATATTTAGAGAAGACTTAGACTCTCTAATATGGAGATGCTTGGTGTATAAAAGGAGATGGAGTTCCAGGGAAACCATGGTCAACTGGAGGAGATAAGTGCAATAGTATGTGGTCAGGGCTGCAGTGGGCAGTGCATTTTAGGAAAGCTTCACAGAAGAGGGGACGTTTGAGCTGAGACTTAAAAGGTGAGTAGAACATTACAAAAAGAGGAATGCAGGAGGTGGGGTGAGAGGAAATCCTAGGTACAGAGGGAACAGGATGTAAAAGACTTGCAGTTTGACAATGACAACTTGGTTAATACTGAGCAGTTAAGCTTCTGGAATATATGGTGTGTTGGGCAGAAACAGAGCTGGGCAGATAAATTTGGGGTTAGATTTTATGCCAAACCAAGGAGTCTGGTTTTTATCTTCTGGGAAGCTTGGATGCAGAAGGGAGCCAGGGGAGGTTTATAAGCAAGGGAGTGACAGGACCAGAGTTGTTCTTTTTAATCTTTTTTTAAGATCACTTCTAGGAAATTTCCAAGTATCCTTTATGTTTACTCATCTCAAAGCTAGGGCTAACTGTGTGAACTAGGGGAGTGTGTGTTTTGAGGCCTTAACCATTTTGCAGCTAACACACTGTCAAACGCTCTCCCTCTACTTGCCTATGACTATCTGAAAAGCTGGGAAACAGGATAAACTCATTTTTAAACAGTATGTTAGTTCTATTTTCAAGTAATATGCACAGTGTTTTCCTTCAGACCCCAAACATCTTTTCAGAGGGAGCACCTCTACATTGAAAACAATGGGGTCAAATTGTGAATTTGGAAAAAGTATGATCAATACAGTGACCCAACTCGGAAAATGAGTGATACGGTCCTGTTAACCTAATCTGGGACATCACAGATTTGTGGCAGAGGGAAAGGAAACATGGTGGAGCCATGTGACGGCTTAGAGCTTCTGCTCAGAAGCAGCACACGTTGCCTCTCCTCATTTTTCACTGGTCAAGGCAAGCCACATGCTGAATTCAGCGCTTCCTCCCGAGGGAAGGCACTGAACGCCACACGGACAGCAACCTGAACAGACTGTATATTGCTTAAGCAGTAGATACACTCGTACCTACATCTAGATACCTATCTCGATTATTAAGAAAGGCCTTAATTTTTGAATGATGAAATTGGGGCCTGTCATTTTCCATTTGCTCTTGACTACATTCCATCAATCTGCCAGCCCCACTCTGTATTTCAGAGTGCTGATCCTCACAAAATACGTTTCTCGGGCTTCCCTCATTTTGTTTGGGTTTGTTCACTAGTAGGCTTTGGCTGGAGACCGGAGGATGTGAGGAGGGGAGAAGCGAAGTTATGTCTCCCTTCCCTCTGTCTGCCTGGTGGCGTCTCTGGCCACTGCTGTGTCCCCTTCACAGCTCCAGCAACCGCTAGGTCAACCCTTCCTGCTGGCTCTAACTGCTTAGGAGTAGCCTCCGCTCATGGGCTCCTGTTCTCGTCCACCCAGACCCCGGGATGAGAGTGGCTTCTTATAGTTCCCAATTTCAAGTTGCCTCACTGTTTGTTCTTTTGTCTTTTTAAACACTTTTTGTCATATTAAATCCCCTCAATTTGCCTGATTGTACCCTGTGTAACATAGACTCTCTTCTGATTTGCAAATTAGTTACCCTTCTCAAACTTGTCTGGTAGGTAGAAACTTAAGCCATCTTTAAAGGTAAATTGAACAGGGTTGGCTGCAGATATAGTTAATATGGTTTAGCTCCTTTAAACCTCATATCCCAAGACTAGATCCCTAATTCTTTGTTGTTGTTCTAGGTCCAACATCTATAACAATGTGGCACAGATACTTTAAATATTAAAAAAAATATATTGAAAAATATTTATAGGCTGTCATTTCTTTTAAAAACAGAGTAGGGCGGAACAAGGCAGAGAATTCATCTGAGAGCAACCAACCAAGTGACTGGCCCAGGCTCCACCCCTCAAAAAAACTGAGTTAAACTTTTTTTGTGTGTGTGATTAAGATACACATCCACACGTATATACTGGCACCCACCTTACCGTGCAGGTATATACAGGTGCACACACATGGCTTTTATGAATTCACATACATAGATATCCATAAATACGCAGAAGGTCTAACTATTTTTCAAGGACTGTGGTCATCAGTAGTCTTTTAAGAGTTGATTTAAAGACATTTAGAATGGAATGATCAAAGCCAAAGGACGATTCATTTAAAAGCTCCTATGTTTTGTATCGAATTTCTATTGATTTTTTTGATATAATAATGGAAGCAAATTTTAAATTTGGAATGTAGTAGATAGAGATACTGAAGAAAAAAGACTTGATGGCATCCAGACAGAAGAATTTTTTGCCAATAAGTAGTGAGTGAATGGGCAAGTGACAGCCTTGGAGACAGTGGAGTCACATGATGCTTCCCCTGAAATTAACTAGGGGATTTGGCTTCAATGCCTACGAGGGAGAGGAGCAGGAAGGGTTGGTTTCTAGGGAACAGTCTGCGCCTCCTGCCTCAGTCTGCGACTGGTCTAAAACACTAACAGGCACGGTGGCTGCTGGGGGGGGGGCAGTGGCAATGGTGGGAGCGTGGCTGAGTGTTTTTTAACGGTCCGAAGGGACCCCTGAGGAACTTCTCTCCGGGGACTGTCAGCACGGGGCAGGCCTGGATCACACACAGGAGCTGGGCAGTCATTAGGGGCGTTTTGAGTCAAAATGATGGCAGATTCCTCTGAGGGACATTTGCTAAGGAGGACTCTAGTGGCATAGGGTCCCTGATGTGCCTTCCCGTGGACTTCAGAGCTACTGGCCTGAATTCAAATCACAGCTCAGCCATGTACCAGCTATGTGAGCTTGAGCACGTTATGTGATTTCTTGAACCTACAATCTCTGCCTTCATAAAAATGGGCAGGAATATGTATATAAAATATCTGGTGCATAAAAAGCACTCAATGATGCATTACTTTTTACTGTTGATAATAATAACTGTTATTCATATTGCCGTATTTGTAAAATGCTTGCAACTACTTGGTAATATAATTATATGTCCCTGCTTTCCTGCAGTGTTTCAGGGCCCTCTAATCCAGGTTCCTCACTATACCCACTAAGAAACTAAAGCCCAAAGAAGGTAAATAACTTGCTCCAATTTGCTCCTTGCTCAGCTAGTGAGAAGTAAACACAGAAGTATAACCCATTCCATGGCCCTTTCTTCTTAATCAGGAAGATCAACAGACACTCTAACTGGTGTCCACACTCCCTGCCCACTCCCTTTACAGCGACTTTCCCAACAATGGTGGCAGAACACACGGAGAATGCGTCACATTAGCATCAAATCTTTCTCCTTTCCCTCATTTGAGTCTAACTCCCCACGTCTTTTCATCTCCTGTTTTTATATTAGGGCTTAATTCTTTTTCTCCTGGAGTCTTCTTCTCCATTCATCCTTCATTAGATTCTCTGATATTCTGTGCCAATTAGTTTATTTGTTAACTCACTCAACAACCGTGTACTGAGCACTTCTGAAACTGGAGAACAAATGCTTAAGAAAATTCGAGGAACTCACAATCTACAGAGGAAATGAATTTGATAATGAGCAGAACCCTGTGGGGTCCTCCCAGGTACAAATCCTTTTCCTGTCTCCCATTTTTGGTTTGTAGGAAATAGGCTTCATTCAGCCTCCTTGACCTTCCCTGAGTTCCAAAGGGCAGATTCAAACAGTTGCTAATCTGGGAAGGCAGGGAATGCAGAGACAAGGGAAGAACAGTCAAGAAACAATAGTGCAGCCCTGGGGCATGGTTCTGGTTCCTCCTCAAGGAATATACATAACAATATCTTTTAGTCCTTCTGTAGGAACTAAGCACCCCTCCCCCCGCAACTGCTTGCCTCTTGTTTCTGGCTGAGCAGAATCCTTTGAGGAAGTTTCTGTTTGTCTGTTTTGGGGGGTATGCCACTTGGTCCACCAGATTGTCTGTATCCTGATTAAAAGCAACTTTCCTTTTTGTTACCAATGCTGTTGCCCCCCAGGACCATACCCCTGTCCCTCCTTCAAATAGAAACCAGTTACTCTTATCTAAGTCTCAGGAGACAGCTGCAAAGAGAAGAAACAGGAACTGGTTAGAACCAAGGGAGCCGAAGATGGCAGCAGGATCTGACTTCCAGTGTACCTTGAGTCTCATTACACACTCACTGTAGGGCATTAGCATGCTAAGTGACACACCCACCAGTGCCATGATAGTTGACAGTTGCCATCACAACTGGAAAAGCCCGTACTAGGAAGGAAGACAAGGCAATTGGCTCCAGCACACCTAGAAGGAGGACATGATGGCAGAAGTCTCCCATAAAAGCCCACATGGCTTGACCTGGGCCAGAGCTGCCTCCACCGGCCGTTTTGGCTGACAGCCCCCCCTGCTCCAGTGCCTTTTCCGCACCACTCTAGTGCTTTCTTTCCTTTTCCTCTTTAGAGAAATAAAGCAGCTTTTTCTCACTTTGTCCTTCTGCCTCTGCTTTGAATTCTTTCACAGCCAGTGGCAGCAAGGTCCCACACTTTGGTGGGCCTCCTAATTTAGGGGTCTCACTATTTGCTAACAAATCTGTAAGCATAAATTGTAGTACCTGTGCTTAAGATGGAGACAGAAGACCATGGGGCCCCACAAATCTCCCACCAGCAAGAGACAGTATAGCAAGGTGGAAGACAGCATGGGCTCTGGAGTCAGAAGCACTGGATGTTAATCTCTATTCCTTCCATCCATGCATGCCCTTGGGGGTACTGTTTAGACTCAGGGGAGGAAGTATATTTTCCTCCTTTGTAAAGTAGAATTAACAATAGTATCTGACTCATGTATGACTGAAGTATTGTTCTGTACACCAGAAATTGACACAACACTGTAAACTGACTATACTTCAATTTAAAAAAATACAAAAAAAAATAGTATCTGTCTCAGAGGGAGTGTGGGGATTAACTGAAAACTTAAGAATTAAATATTTAAAACTATTTACAAGTAGTCATCTCCCTTTAAATATAGAGCTGATCAGAATAAGGACAGGGAATCCATTTGAGAGCACATAGTAAGCATTCAATCAAAGCAATTTCTTATTTCCTTAAGGAGAGTAAACAGAGACTACTCCCCAGTTGAATAGCTGGGGTTCTGGTTATTTATGAAAAAGGTTCGGGAATCTCTTCTCTTTCTGAAGCCAAAGTGAAAATGTCATAGTTCTGCTCCTAACCCAAATGATCAGAATGATCAAGAGAGGCTGAAGACCTGACCCTAGGGGTGGCTGAGGATCGACTCTTTATGGATGGTGGCCTGCCGGAGCTGATGGACGAAGCTTGTGCAAATCCAGCATCTTACAACCTGTGTGGTCCAGCTGTGGGCTGAACAAAGAGCGGCATGTGTGATGTGAGAGGCTTTGAATAGAGCCCGAGATTGCATGTTTCTGTGTGCGGGAAAATGGTTTACTCAGTGAATACTGGATTTCTTGTTAGCACCCTTTCCTACTAAGGGGCATAGGGTTGAAATCACGAGGATATTTCCCTGCCTTGCTGGCTGTGTTTCCTGGGCAAGATGAAGCTTATCATTTTCCATTCGGCTCCCAGCTAATAGAGAAGTTCCCCAGGCAAAAGCAAAAATACACCGACAAAAAAACCCCCCAAAAACAAAAAACAAACCATGATAGGAAAAAACACGAATGTCCTCTGCCCTGCTTGTGTTTGGAAAAGCAAACTTTCTGGAAAAGGGACATTGAATTAATTCTTCAACAGGCTGGCACACTTGTGGGTTTCAGCTAAGGGGAATCTGTAAACTCTGTTAATCTGTGTGAGTCTTCTGGTCGTGTGTGTGTGTGTGTGTGTGTGTGTGTGTGTGAGTGTGTGTTGGTGGGGGTGGGAGACTGGTTTAAAGGGGACTGCTGTAGCTTAGACAAGGAGGGAACTCATTTTCATTTGGAATCAAATGCATTCAGAGCTGGATAAAATGAAAAACTTTATTCAGCATTTTCTGAAAGAAGCCACCCAAGGTCTCCTTCCTCAGCATCTAGGACCACAAATGCCACTGAAGTCACACAGGCAATGTACATGCACACACATATGTAATTTTTAATATCCCCCACATGACCAGAATGGATTTGTTCCATTCGGTGGGAAGCCACAACATTTATTACATCTCTTTCTCAAATAAACCTCAAAGCAAGCATTTCATCTTTCCTCATGTAATCATCATAAGGTAGAAAATGAAATTTTCCAAACCTAAAAGCATGTTGCTAAGAGCTCCAGGGCACTGCATGTCACTTCTTACTTTGATGTGTTCATGGAGGGGGGTGGGGGATGACAGAAAAAAAAGAGAGAGAGAGAGAAAGGAAAGAAAAGAGAAAGATGCCCTGCATCTTCCTTGAGATTTTCAGAAAGCTTATTTTTTTTTTTTAACTCTTTATGTAGTGACAAGATGGAGCTGATTAAAAGAAGACAAGGAAAGTCTCAGTGCCAGGCCACTTCAGAAATGAAGCATCCCAGAAAGGCATGTAAGAACTCCTGTCAGAAACAGGGATGATTTCACAGCCCCTCTTGCATATTAATGAACTACAAGTAACCTCAGTTTAGTGGTGCAGATGCAACATTTCAGGAGCTGTGCCAGGATTCAGTGATAAATGCCAGCTCCAGGGGAAATACATTTCATGATAGAATTAGGAGATCAGCCATCTGAGACGTCCACAGAAACTGCCCCCCATCCTTCGAAATCTAAGTGGGTTTCTGGGGAGCAGGGCACTGGTGGCATGGGGAATGTAGGGTGTATGGGGTTATTGACCTGAATCTGGTTCCTGTACATTTGCTTCATCTTCAACTCTTCTGATGCTGCGTATGACCTCGAGCAACAAATCCACCAGCCTAAAGGTCAAATTCAGGTGAATTGATTAATTTTGCTGCCTATTTTTCTGGTGTGATTTTTACAAGCTGCTAAAATGTACAGTCCTCTGGCTTTAGAAGCAAAATGTCTCTTTTTGCCTCTTCTCATCCCCCTGCCACTGCCTGTCAGGTGCTTTTCTTTCCCAACTTCTCACAACCTGTGGTTGCATTTGCAGACGGAAGCCACATTCCGGCAATTCTTCCTCTTTCCCAGTGCTCCTCCAGAATTTGCTGGATTCTCACCCTCTTGCTCACTCATTCCCCTCTGCCCCAAACACAGCGTACAACCGTCACTGTCGTCTGTGCTCGCCATCTGTTTCTAAAATTCCCCTGATACAGAAATCACATGACAGTTTGAGGTGCAGCCATCTCAATATTGCAAGGCTTCACTTGGCAGGGTTTGGGAGTGATGGCTGTGTGGTTCTGCCTTATGAAGCTGACCAGCTAACGTGCAGTGATAGTCAGCTGGCCCTCTAGGAGGACCTTCAAAAGAGGCTGCCGACACTCTCAGATGTTCCTGTGAGATTGAAAATGGAGAATGAAGCTGCAGCCTTCATTTTCAGCTGAGACCCAGACTTGGTGGCAGCCAAAAAGAGAAAACACGGACAGAGCTATGCTCTGTGCTGTTACGTAAGGACAGAGCATCCCAGACTGGACTTAGTCTCTCCTGCCACAATGACGCTGCACACTAAAACACTCTGAGATTCAGCAGCTTAATACAATATTCTTTCTTGCTCATAGGGAGTTGGCTGACCTAGGCTGGGCCTGCTCCCTGGGCTGGCCTCCATGCTGCAGGTGAGGTCCAGGTCTGCTCCACGTGTCAGTCGTCCTCTTGGACCAGAGGACTACTTCTACCAGGTTTATGTTCGTATGGTGATGGTAGAAGTGCAAGAGGACAGATCCAACTGCATTTGGGTCATACCTGCTAACATTCCATTGACTAAATCAAGTTATGTGATCAAACCAGAAGTCAAGGGCAAGGAAGGATATGTCATAGGTTCAGGGGGGATCAGAAAGTATGCTCCCCCACAGAGATCAGGAAGGGGTGAAAATAATTAAGTAATAACATACAATCTACCACACTTGCTGTGGTGGACATTTAGGTGCCTTCCCAAGTACCATTTCTTCTTTTATTAATTACTTTGACTTATATTTTGGTACCCAATGTCTTAGCAGTTATACCCTTTGGAGAGACTGATGCTCTATCAAGTTCTAGAGGTTAGGTATGTAAATCAGGCTTATGTCACCAGCATAATCTTATCTTCTGCCCACAATTACAGGTTTAAGAATAAACATGTGATCCACTATGGACCAATCAGAATGGAGGATACATTTGCTAGGGACTCCTGTGCCTTTTGCAGCTGCTGAGGTGTGATGATGAAGCTGGCACACTGAGGAAGACATGCGTGAGAGAACTGTAGGCACATCAATCCATCCCCTGATCAATCCTCACCTGAAGCTCACACAATTTCAGGGTTTTTAGTTAAGTAAGCTTAGCTATAAATTACCTGATTATTTATGGCATTTTCAAATTACTTGCAACTACACTATTTTAGTGGACTCACTCTCTGGGGGATTTTGGGATATTGGGGGGGATGTGCATGCATGTGCGTGTGTGCACACGCCTGGTTTGTGTGGTATGAGATTAATTCCTTTGAGTCTCAGATTCCTAATCCACCATACAGAAATCATTGCTGCTGTATACAACAATGTGATAATACACATCAAGACCCTAGCACACAGCAGGTAGAGGCATCCTGCATATTTCTGCACACTGTTCCCTGGACGAAGGAATGAGTGGGCACTGAAAGCAGAATCAATTCATCAAACCCTGTGCCTATGAAACTACCTCCAGCAAGAGAGGATGTCTTTTTCTAATCTTCCCCAAATCTGTGGGTTAGCAAAGGCTCTCACAGAAGATATTTAACAAACATTAGTCCCTTCTTTTCCCGTCTGGAGTCATTACTCCTTTTGATAGTTAAAAAACAACTGATGGCATTTTCTGTTGTTCAGCAATAGGGTTCTTAAGGAATACTGTACATTTGTATTGTTTCTTTCCAGGCGATTTCACCTCTATTCTGTAGTCATTTCTTTTCCTTATACCTTTCCTGAAACCCGTTTCCTCTCCCCTCTATCCTTTGCTTCCTAGCTCCTCCTGGCCCCCTCCTGTCTCTCTTCTCCCCAGTCTCTGCCTATTTTTGCCTCTCCCTCTTTTGCTCCAGGAATGACTTCTGAGGACGTGACCTTTTCAACCTCAGGGTCTCTTCTTGTAAGAGCTGATACGCATTCTCCAAGAGCAGTGCCTGGAGTAAGATGTATCTGAACACTAACCCTGGTTCTACGACTTTGGACACACTAAGCTCTCTGGGCTTCAGTTTTTCCCCTCTGTAGAATTGGCCTAATAGGGCTGGTGTGGAGGACTAAACAAAATAATGTGTGCCAAGCCTCTGAACTACATGATCAATCAATAAGCTGTAGCTTCTCCCTCTGGCTTCACCAAGTAAGGTTATAGCTGTACATGCGCAACCTGGAGTGGCCACCAAACACTTAGCATCCAGCATTTGCCTCTGATTTACACAGAGCAGCTGCCGACACCATCATTTCCCTGTCTTAGCCTTCTTCCCTATAAACAAGTCTTCACCTAATTGTTTGAAGAGCTGAAACATCTCTTGTCCAAACATGGACAGAGAACAGAGGGGTGAACTCTTCAGTTCATGGCTACTGAGAGAATTCTGGAACGCTTCCTGCATGCCCTTAGGCAGATGGTCGGCCCACATGTATTTCAACAACACAAATTAATGTAAAACATATTCATGGATGTATTAATTAATGCTAATATATTCACAAGAGACTTGGATAATGGGCAGTCCATTCTGACACCTCCCTCCTAATCCATTCACCCAAAGAGGCTGAATCTTGCTTAATTTTAGGCTCAAACAAGTAGATCTCCTGTGATTTGGGGGAGCCTCTTCTCTTCACACTCCCTATGGCCATCTGCTGGCTATCTAAGAATTCCTCTAACTGGTTAAAAAAAAAATAAAAAGCCTTCCATATTGTAATTAAATGAGGGGAGAGATGGTGTCTGTGCAAATACCAGGCTAAATTAGTACCTGAGTATGAATGGATACCTATCATAGAGAAATCTGATAAAAAAAAAAAAAGGCATAAGAGTAAAGCAGTAGCACCTGGAGAGGATGCTGACAATGAAGGAGGCACTTGGGGTGGGACAGAGTGCTAAAAGGGAAGGGAAAGCCAGGCAGGGTGGAAAAGACAAGCATGAAGATGTTAGAAAATTTCCTAGAGTCAGACCTTTGCATCTTGAAACAGAAACTGTGTCCTGAGGAATTTTTTCATGGAGTAGCATGACAATTTAGATAAGGTTGAATTTTCAGGGTGATTCTGTCACTACCATTTTTATTTTATTTTATTTTATTTATTTTTAATAGACTTTATTCTTTTAGAGCAGTTTCAGGTTCATAACAGAACTGAACAGGAAATACAGAGTTCGCACATAGCCCTCCCCACCCACACATATATACTCCCCTACCCTCAACATCCCTCATCAGTGTGGCATGTTTAGTACAATTGATGAACCAACATAGGGACATTATTATCAACCAAAGTTCATGGTTTACATCAGGGTTCACTCTTGATGTTGTAGATTCTATGGGTTTTGACAAACACATAATGACATGTAGCCACCACTACAGTATCATACAGAATAATTTCTTTGCCCTAAAAATCCCTTAGGCTCCATCTACTCATTCCTCCCTCCCTCCCTCCCTCTCCCCAAACCACTGGAAACCACGATCTTTTTATTGTTTCTGTAGCTGTGCCTTTTCCAGAATGTCATTTGGTTGGAATTGCACAGTTTTAGCCATTTCAGACTGGCTTCTTTCATTTAGTAATATGTCTTTTAAGTTTCTTCTTTGTCTTTCATGGCTTGATAAATCTTTTTTTTTTTTACTGCATATATATTTCTTAATTTACATAAATGTACTGTTCATTGTTTCTAAGAACATTTAGAGTTTTAGCTTTTTAAACTTACTTAGTTATCAAAGGAATAAAGCCAACCACAAAATAAGAATTAACTGAAAAAGATACATACACCCTGCTATTAACAGCAACATTATTTATAATTGCCAAGATATGGAAGCATCCTAAGTGCACATCGATAGTTGAATACAGAATGAAGATGCAGCATTATATATATGTAATGGAATATAACTCACCCATAAAAAAGAAGGCTATTTTGCCATTTGCGTCCCTTCATTCACTTTTTTTTTTTTTTCACTTCAAAAACAAGAATTTTATAATTGGCAGAAACATTTCCATTACATCCAAAAAAACAAAATACCTAGAAATTAACTTAACCAAGGAGGTTACCTATACTCTGAAAACCAAAATGACACAAAGAAATGGAAAGATTTCTTGTGCTCTTGGATTGGAAGAATCAACACTATCAAAATGGCCACACTGCCCAAAGCAATCCACAGATTCAACACAATCCCCATCAAAATATTCACGACATTCCTCTCAGAACTAGAACAAACAATTCGAAAATTTATAAGGAACCACAAAAGACCCAGACAGCCTAAGCAATCTTTTGTAGGTCTCTTTTTTTCCCCCTCTTTCTTCTTTTTCTTCTCTTTTCTTACGGTTTGATGACTAGAGAAGGTCCTTTAACATTTGTTGTAAAGCTGACTTGGTGGTGCTGAAATCTTTTAGCCTTTGTTTATCTGTGAAGCTTTTGATTTCTCCATCAAGTCTGAATGAGAGCCTTGCTGGATAGAGTATTCTTGGTTTAAGTTTCCCCCTTGCATCACTTTAAATATATCATGCCCCTCCCTTCTGGCCTGTAGAGTTTCTGCTGAAAAATCAGCTGATAACGTTACGGGAGTTCCCTTGTATGTTACTCATTGCTTTTCTCTTGCTAATTTTGATATTTTCTCCTTATCCTTGACTGTTGTCAATCTGATGACTATGTGCCTTGGTGTGTTCCTCTTTGGGTTGATCCTGTGTGGTACTCTCTGCGCTTCCAGGACTTGGGTGAGTGTTTCCTTTCCCAAGCTGGGTAAGTTTTTGGTTATTATCTCTCCAAAATTTTTCTCAGGCCCTTTCTCTCTCTTCTCTTTCTGGGACCTCTGTGATGCGAATATTAGAGCACTTCATTTGTCCCAGAGTTCTCTTAAACTATCCTCGTTTCTTTTTTTTCTTTTTTCTTTTTTCTGTTCTGAAGTAGTGATTTCCACTAATCTGTCTTCTAGCTCACTGATCCGTTCTTCTGCCTCATTTAGTCTATTCTTAGTTCCTTCTAGTGTATTGTTCATTTCAGTGATTTTGTTCTTCAGCTCTGAGTATTCTTTATATTTTCCAACTCTTTGCTAAAAACTTCACTCTGTTCATCTATACTCCTCTTGAGTTCTCTGAACATCTTGGCCATCATTACTTTAAACTTTTTCTCAGATAAATTGCCTATCTCCTCATCACTTATTTCTTCTTCTGGGATTTTATCTTGTGCCTCGGCCTGGGAGATACTCCTTTGCCGCCACCTATTGTCTATCTTTCTATGTGTTTGTGGATTCCTTCCACAGGCTTTGGGATTATTGTTTTCTTATTTCTAGTATCTGCCCCTGGTGGATGAGGCTGGACTAGAGGCTTATGCAGGTTTCCTGGCGGGAGGAGCCAGTGCCTGCCCACTGCTGGGTGAAGCTTGGTCCTGGACCTCTGGTGGGTGGGGCTGTGTCTAGAGGCCTTTGTGGCTTATTAGGAAGTCTGCTGACGGGTGGGGCCGTGTACCCACCCTGTATGTCGTTTGGCCTGAGGCTTCCCTACAGGCTGTTGGGTGGTACTAAGTCTTGGTGCTATTGATCCAATCAAGATGTCAGCCTCCAGGAAAGCTCATGTAGATTAACACTCCGGAATGTCTGCCACCAGCTTTTCTGTCCCCTGAGTGAGCTGCAGCCATCCCCCACGTCCCCAGGAGACCCTCCAAATCCAGCAGGCAGGTCTGGCCCAGGCTCCTATGAAATCACTGACTCTATCCTTGGACCTGGTGCACATGAGTTTCCGTGTACACTTCTCAAGTGAATGGAGTCTCCGTTTCCCCCAGTCCTGTGAGGCTCCGAGAGCCCAGCCTCCCTGGCCTTCAAAACCAGATGTCCTGGGGTCTCCTTCTCTTCCCAATGCCGGGACCCGAGCTGGGGAGCCTGACGTGGGGCTTAGAGCTCTCATTCCTGTGGGACGGCCTCCGTGACTTAACAAATCTTCAGCTTGTGGGTCACCCACCTGAGGTGTATGGAACCCCATTATATCATGAGCATGCCCCTCCTACCGACCTGCTGTGGTTCCCTCTTTATGTTTCCAGTTGCAGAAGGTCTTTTTTGCTAGGTTTCAGCCTTTTTTGGATGGTTGTTTAGCATTCAGTTGTGGTTTCATTGTAGTTGCTAGGAGAGCCAAACTCATGGTCCTACCACTCCGCCATCTTGACCGGAGCTCCTCTGTTACTACTGTTTTTAAAAGCTGAGTTCCCTTCAGCAGAGGAGGACTTTCCTCAGGGCATTACTGAATGGTGAAATTTGAATACAGAGTTTAGAGACTAGTAAAATCTCTGCCTTCAGAAAGTTTACAATCAAAGTTGGATAGCTGTGGAAGGAGGTAAGGCAAACGTCAGAGGCAAATGTATCTAACATCCGGCTCCCCTTTGGCCCTCCCCTCTGCTGTTCTCATCTGTGGGACGCACAGGTCTCTAGGAACAGGGTCGTCAGAGCTTTGATTCTGGGAGGTGTCCAGTTACATAAAAAGCTCATCCTGAACCTGGAGGAGTTAACACTCTGCCTTCTTGGTCCCTCTTGTCATTTCTCACTTCAAACTGGAAGATTTTCACTATAGGAAGGAAATGCATAATCCATGACAAAAGACAAATCATCAGTACAGGGGATGAAGAAGAATGGAGGTCAAATCTGGAATGGGTACCAATGAGAAAAGTGAACGAAGCCCTTACATTTTCCTGTACTGGGTGGCTTTCAAAGCCCTTTCAGAAGCATCATCACAACCCTGTGGAGGCCTCAAGGTGAGTGGTACAGGCCAGGTGGACATTCATGACGGGTTGCTGCTTCTGCAAAATAAGGAGCTTGGGGAAACGGCTACTGTGGCAGCCCCTCCAGGATGGTCTCCATATCCACCTCCTGGAATCATACCCTCGGGTAACTCCTCCCCTTGCATGTGGGCTGGCAACAGTGACACTTAATGACTAGAACATGGCAGAAGTGATGGGATATCTTATGAGATTAGGTTATAAAAAGACCATGGCTTCTGTCTCAGAGACTCTCATTCTCTCTCCCTCTTGGATATTTTACTCTGGGGAAGAGAGTGGCCCTTTTCATGAAGAATCGATGTCTCTGATCAATAGGCAGAGAGGATGTGTGAGGTTGGGCAACAGCCATGTGAGAGAGCTTGGAAGCAGATCTCCCCCCAGATAAGCCTGAGGTGACTGTAGCCAGGCTGTCCCCTGACTGTGTCTTGTTTGTGATACCCTGAGCCAGAGGCATGAGCCTGAGGCATTCATCTGAGCTGCCCCAGGATACTTTTTTTTTTTTTAATTGAAGTACAGTCAGTCACAATGTATCAATTTCTGGTATACAGCATAAAGTCCCAGTCATGTATATATATATACATATATTTGTTTTCATATTCTTTTTCATTAAAGGTTATTACAAGATACTTAATATAGTTCTCTGTGCTATAAAAAATAAATTTGTCTTTTTTATACATTGGTTAACATTTGCAAATCTCAAACTCCCAAACTTATCTCTTTCCACCCCCTTTCCCCTGGTAACCATTAGATTGTTTACAATGTCTGTGAATCTGTTTCTGTTTTGTAGATGAGTTCAAAACATTGAGTAAGGAAATTAAAGATGACTTAAGGAAATGGAAAGATATCCCATGCTCTTGGGTTTGAAGAATCAATAGTGTTAAAATGGCAATATTGCCCAAGGCAATCTACAGATTTAAAGTGATCCCTATCAAATTACCTAGGACATTTTTCACAGAACTAGAACAAATATTCCTAAAATTTATATGGAATCACCAAAGATCCAGAATTACCAAAGCAATACTGAAGAAAAAGAACAAGGCTGGAGGAATAACCCTTCCAGACTTCAGACAATAGTACAGAGCTACAGTAATAAAAACAGCATGGTACTGGCACAAAAACAGATATACATCGATGGAACAGAATAGAGAGCCTAGAAATAAATCCAAAGACCTATGGTCAATTAATTCAACAATGGAGGCAAGAATATACAATGGAGGAAAAACAGTCTCTTCAGCAAGTGGTGTTAGGAAAATTGGACAGCAGCATGCAAATCAACGAAGTTAGAACACTCCCTCACACCACACACAAAAATAAACTCAAAATGGTTTAAAGACTTCAATATAAGACAAGACACTGTAAACCTACTAGATGAAAACATAGGCAAAAGGTTCCCTGACATAAATCTTAGCAATGTTCTCCTAGGGCAGTCTACCCAGGCAATAGGAATAAAAGCAACAATAAACAAATGGGACCTAATTAAATTTATAAGCTTTTGCACTGCAAAGGAAACCATAAGCAAAACAAAATGACAACCTATGGAATGGGAGAAAATATATGCAAATGATACAACTGACAAGAGCTTAATTTCCAGAATATATAAACAGCGCATACAAATTAATAATAAAAAACCAAATAACTCAATCCAAAAATGGGCAGAAGACCTAAAAAAGCAATTCTCCAATGAAGACATTCAAATGGCCAATAGGCACATGGAAAAAAAAAATGCTTACTATTGCCAATTATCAGAGAAATTCTCCACGATTCTTGATCCACAGAAAATGAGATAATAACCATCGGTGGTTTTCAGGGCTGAGTTTTGCGGCAATTTGTTATGCAGCAATATATAACTAATACAATTGCCTTTCTGTCTTTATAAACTATGCATTACTTTTTTTGCTTATAAAACTAAAACATGCTTATTATTAAAACAGGAAAACAAAGAAAACAAAAAAATTTACCCATAATTTGTAACCAAGAGGTTATCAACATCTTCCACAGAGTAGCCAGAGTGAGCCATTTAAAATGTGAATCATATCAATCAATCCTCTGTCCAAAACCATCCAATGGCATTCCATCCTATTGGAATAGAATTCAAAGTTCCTACAGTGGCCTCCAAGACCAGTATGACCCCCCTGCTGTCCCTCTGACTACACTGTGTTTGCTCTTTCCTACATTCACTGAGCTCCAGCAAGCCTAGCCTCTTGATAGCTGTCAGGTCTGTCCTGCATGCTCTTGTTTTGTTTTGCTTTTTTGACAATTAGAAATTGTATATATTTAAGGTCTACAATGTGATTTTTTGATATATGTATACATGGTGAAATGCTTACCTAATCAAACTAATCATACATCACCTCCCATAGTTACCTTCTGTGTGTGGGGTGGGGGGCAGTGAGAACACTGTAGCTCTACTCTTTTAGCAAATTTCAAGTATACAATACATTATTATTAACTGTAGTTACCATGCTGTATATTAGGTCTCCAGAATTTATTCATTTTGTAACTAGAAGTTTTTACCCTTTGGTCAATACATTTCCATTACCCCCATCCCTCCAGCCTCTGATAACTACTATTCTACTCTCTGTTACTATGAATTTCTTTGTTTTAGATTTCACATATAAGTGAGATCATGCAATAGTTGCATTTCTGTGTCTGGCTTACTTCACTTAGCATAAGGTCCTCCAGGTTCACGTTGTTGGCAAATATCTGATAAGGGGTTAATATTCCAAATATATAAGGAATTCATACAACTCAATAGCAAAAAACTCTAACTAACCAGATTAAATAATGGACAAAGGACTTGAACAGACACTTTTCCAAAGAGAACATACAAATGGCTAACAATGTATGAAAAGATGCTCAATGTTCCTAATTATCAGGGAAATGCAAATCAAAACCATAATGAGACATCACTTCACACCTGTTAGGACGGACGTTATTAAAGAGTCAATAGATAATAACTGTTGGTGAGGATGTGGAGAAAAGGGAACTCTTGTGGGCTGCTGACAGGATTATAAATTGGTACAGCCATTATGAAAAACAGTACTGAGTTTCCTCAAAAAATTAAACATAGCATTACCAGATGAACCAGCAATTCCATTTCTAGGTATATATCCAAAGGAAATAAAATCACTATCTCAGAGAGGTATCTGCACTCTCATGTTTACTGCAGCATTATTCACAGTAGCCAAGATAAGGAAACAACCTAAGTGTCCATCAACAGAAAATGAATAAATAAAATATGATATATATTTGGATGTGTTTATTTTCAGGTTTGGGGTTTTTAGACAAGTGAGTAATCAATAAGTGCCTTAAGTTTTATAATAATATCAACTGCTGATATTAAAATATAAAATTAAGCCTTAAAAAAGAAAGAAATCCTTCCATTCACTGTATGTCTTGAGTGCTCTTGCTCCAGGGTCATGTACTTGCTTTTTTTTTTCCCCTGATATGTTCTTTCCCCAGATAGTCGTAAGGCTTACTCCCTCACCACATTCATCTCTCATGTGTGGCCTCCTTAGGTCTCTGTTCAAATCTTACTCCATGGAGACACTTTCCCTGGATATTCATCTAAAACAGCAGCCTTCACCTACTCTCCCCATGCTTTACTCCACCTCATCGCATTCTATCATGCTATTTCCTGCTACTTTTTGTGTGACTGTCTCTCTCCCATTAGTGTTGCTTCTCCAGGTGCACAGATATTGTTCTATTCACTGCCGTTGCCTCAGTTCAAGAAATCTATGAATTCTATGACTAGTGATTGTATTCCTTTTCGTTCTTCATTCTCCCTCTCTTTTCCTCCCTCTACACAGCTTTTCAGATGTTTTCAGCTTGTTCAGAAAATGAAACATAATTTAAATAGGTAAAAGGACAATTTTCAGATTTTTAGAATTTTTATAACATAATTTCTATATAATATTTTATCACAAGAATGGAAATCCCTGAAGACTAGGGATGGCATAAAAAAACCAGGTAACCTTTCTGTGCTGCAGTCTCCTCACCTGGAACACAGAGATGCCTCAAACACATGAAATGAAATAAGGCAAGGACCTCACTTTGCACAGGGGCACACAGTGAGGAATCAATAAATGGGAAAGAAACAGGAATCCCACCTCAGGAGTTTCAGTGAGTATTGTAAATGACGAAGATATTTATTGGAGGTATCCTTGGAGGAGGGTTTACAAAAAGAAACACATATGGCAAAGTTCTTCTTTGTCCATTCATCTCCTCATATCTTCTGTCCCCCTTTTTTTGGTTCCATACATTCCTCTGACTGGTGTAACATTTTTAATTCTTCCTTTCTTTCAATGTAAATCAAGCTATTTCCTCCACTCCTTTAGATGTAGTGCCCCCCACCCCCAACTCAGTAGTTCATCCTGATGAAAAATACTTGAGGATGGGGGAGAGAGAACAGGAATGTCAAGGAAAGACTTGAGCAGAGTTTTCCTGGGATACAGGCAGTGTTACTGAAGTAAGAGACAGAAAAAGGCATTGAAAACGCACATGTTTGTATATATTTTTCTATCACATCATTTTATATTCATTATAACGTATTTATTCCTAATTGTTAAACACTTATTTTCAGAGTTTTCACTATTCTTAATGTTGCTGTGCTGAACATCTTTGTTCATTACTTCCAATTCTGATTCATCTTCTAGAATGGTGCATTAGTTGGGGTTCAGAAATGAAACAGAAGGCACACTTAAATGGGATAACTGAGGACTATTTAGAAAAGTGTGAGCAGCATTAAGCAGGGGACTATCAAGAATTGGTGAACAACTGGGAGGTGTCATCACCCCTAGGTCCAAAGGGGCAAAGAGAGGGAGCAGTGACTGGAATTGAGAAACAGAAGTGGAGCGGAAGCTGTGGAGGTGGCTGGAGCCGCAAGAGATGGTCACCTAAGATGAGCTGTGGCCTGCCCCAGAGGAATTCAGCTACTTCTGACACATGGCCTTGCAGGAAACGATATGTTCCCACTTTTCTTCTTCCCATTCTCTGATCTCCTCTGTGTGCTTTCCACTGGCTGATTCCAAGTTGAAGTCAGAATACGAGGGAGCCCATGATGCAGAAAGGAAGAAAGGTAGAAAGTGGATCTGGAGGACCTACTGAAGAATATCCGTCAGAGAAGGACCTCTAGAAGTACAATTTCTAGGCCAAAGGGCATATCAGGTATAAAATGTTTAATATAAATACTGCCTTAGATTTTTAAAAAATACAGTTTACCTTCTATTATAGAGGCTTCTATGTGTTTACCAAAGTCTATTTCCTCTTCCCTCTGGAACATAAAATAGACTATGTTTCCCAGTCTCCCTTGCAATTAGGTGTAGCCATGGGACTGACTTCTGGTCAGTGGGGTATAGATGGATGTGACAGATGCGCCTTCCAGATCTAGACTGTAAAAACCTCCCATGGGCAATCCTCCATGTTCCTTTTCTTTCATGTTCATGTTAAGTAAAAAAACAACTCTGATGACCTTGGCAATCACATATTGAAGCTACACAATGGCAGATACCTAGGTCTTACTGTTTAGAGGAGGGCTACTGTGGACACATGCATTTAACTGTGACGTTAGTGGGCCTAAACTTGTTTGTTGTTATGCCACTGTAGCTAACACTTCTGATACCATACATCACATTCCTGCATCTCCTCAGCCCACCTGTGATTTCAGCTGCCACTAAAGTGATCTACAAAAACTTGGACAGACTGTGTTGACCATATCCCACCTCAAATATACACTGAGCATCTTTCTACATTTTGTCCAAGGGTCTTCTCTGCCCCTGCAAGAACCTCCTTGGCCTGCACACAAACAAATGCATCATGGATAAACAAGAGTATTAACATCTTCAGGAGCAATCCTCAACCAATGGGGTCAGGAGTGGGTCAATAAATTCTCCAGTCTCCACCCTTCACGAAAATAGTTCTAGGAGGCAATCTGTATACAATTCCTGCATAATTGAGCACATAGCAGTGACCCTGATAACACATTTTATATTATCCTTTCCCTCTTCCCTTTCTCATTCTCCTAATGCCTTCATTCTTGCCTCCTCGGATCACTTTCCAAATAAACTACCAGCACTCAGGTCTTTGACAGCTTCTGCTTTTAGAAGAACCCAAACTACAACAGACATTGATAATTCAGGGTTTATCTATTATAACTCCTAGAATTACTGTAAGACATAAAGTAAGTAGTATTATAAGTGGGATGCTGTCATAACAACATGGAAAAATGGGCACTGATGTAGCAGTCAGGGAGGGGTGGTGAGGAAACTGATATTGGAGGCTGGAAAATAAAAAACATATTATGTAGTGGCAAAACACTTGGTGAAACTGTTCTGTGGTGACTTGGAAGAACAGACTATGTGTTAGTGAGACTATAGCTTGAAGGGCAGGGGTTGCCAGAAATCAGTATAATGGAATATGTTGGCTTCTATCTTCTACTTTCAGCTAATTATTGCAAAAAACAGATAACCATGGGTGAATAGATAAACAAGATATGGTATATACATACAGTGGAATATTATTCAGCCTTAAAGAAAGGATATTCTGATCCATGCTACAGCATGGATGGACCTTGAAGAAGATGTTATGCCAAGTGAAATAAGCCAGTCACAAAAAAAGATAAATATGTAAAAAAGGATTCCACTTAGATGAGGTAACTAAGTTATCAAATTCATAGAGGCAGAAAGTAAATGGTGGTTGTCAAGGACTTTGGGCAAGGGATAATGGGGAGTTAAGTGTTTAATGGCTACAGAGCTTCAGTTGGGGAAGATTCAAAGAGTTCAGTGGGTGGCTGGTGATGATGTTTGTGCCACAATGTTAAGTGAAATTAAAGCCAGTGAATGGTACATTTACAAATGGATAAGACAGTACACTTTATTATGAATATTTTACTACATACAATAAAAAAGGAGATAACCTTGGAATGGAACTGACCAGTTTATTCACAGGATAAAAAGGGATTAGAGAGCTCAGAAATTTGGGACACCAAAGGTCGGAAAAGCTGTTGCATCTAAGCCCCAAATAATGAGATAAGATAAGTGGAAAAGGATTTATGCAACAAAGGCCCGTAAAACTCAGCCCTGTGGCAAACATCAGATCAAGAGCATGGCCTTTCCACCTGTACCATAATTCTAGACAGCTTTAAGAAAGTCATCACTGAAGTGAGACAAGGAAGGGGGGATTGATAAAGCAAAGAAATAAATCAGGTCTGAAAATCATCTTAGGAGAGAAGTTTGGGTATGGTTATCGATACATGAAACCGAATGGAAGCAAATATATCAGAGGCTGACTTTGTCTTTTAGACCACGGTGATTGCCAACAAAACCCAAGCCTGGACTGAAAAGTCTGAGGCTGAAAACTACCTTCAGGCATCAAAATGTATGCCAGCTTGAAGTGTGCAGTGAAAACTGGATAGCCCTAAAGGAGGGTTTTTCCCTTGATAGTGACTTTGAAAATGGACAATAAGGAGTTCTCAGAAGGTAGAACCAGAGGCCAGGAGCAGTGGGTAAGAGAATTGTTCCCAGAGTGCAGAATCAGGGTCTAACCAAGGTCAAGCCCTCCCTACCAGGGTCAGCAACCTCAGAATGCCAGCCCAGTGGGATTACATGATTGCAGATACTGGGTAGAGTCTGTGGGATTCATCCCCACTCCTTCATTGTCTGCACAGGAGTATTTATTGTTTCCATCCTCTCCCTGCCCATCACTGAGTGGATGTGTTGAGATGAAATGCAGGGGAAGATCATTTATCTTTTTAATTGAAAGGTTGCTGGACCACAATGAGCCAAAGCTAGATGGATGGCATGGACTGTACATATTCTGGAAGTGCAGAGCTTTGAGACGGGTACAGTGGCTGGTTGGGACTTCTGAGTTGTTCAAAGTTCTCTAGGGAAGAGCAAATGTGTTCTATGTGTGATAATGAGAGTCAAGTGGAAGTGCTAATTATGTTCAAGACTTTGATGACCCGTACTTGTTTTTCTTCACACTGGGTATACAACTAAACTACAATTCCCAGCTTCCCTTGCAACTAGGTGTGGCCAAGTGACTGAGATCTGGCCTACGGGGATGTAGGAAAAACTGATGTACGCAACTTCTAGGAGTGACCCTTACAATCCTCCAAGGGGGTCATCTGTTCTCTTTCCGGAGTGCACGAATGGGCACATCTCCCAGGAAAAACTTGAGAGTCACTTGTTGAAGATGGCAGAGCCACAAAATGGAGAGAGTCTGGGCCTCTGAATCACACTTGAAGGAAAGGTACCCCATCAGGAACAACCTCACTGGACTGTGTGATACAAGCAAGAAATAACTTTCGTTGTGACAGCCATTGATTTTTTTTTTTTCCTACCAGGGTCTAGATTTACCTCCACTCATATACTATTATAAATATAATATATGCTTGATTGTAGATGATTTGGTGAATCCAGAAAATAAGAAAAAGAAAATAAAAACCCTGCTTTTCCACTCCCCTGAGTTAACCACTTTGATATTTTAATGTTTTTTTACTGCCATTTTTCTATGGTTTTTTTTTTCTTTCATAAAAACATTCATAGATCTTAGGTAGAAATATTATGAAGAGAGTTTTGGTGACAAAAGATATTTCCCAATCCAAATCTCTAACTGCACAGCTTATTCAACATGGGTTTTAAAAATGTAAACTCTATAGTTAAAATCATTAACAATAAAAATAGACTCCAACAAATTTTTCTTATCTTTCTCATATTCAAACTTGTTATGAAGCAAGGAATTATCTATTATTTTCACCATTTCACCCTCAGCGAGCAACACAGGGATGGCACTAAATAACTATCCCTTGAATAAATAGACACACCAATCAATGGATGAATGAATGAATGAGCACAATGCTACTTCAGTATAATAGGAAAAAAGCTGTTAAATTAATCATCCCAGCAGCATCTAAACCATGTAAATAGTTCCACTTTAGAAGGACTGCACCAGTTGTTTTAAGCATACGTCACACACGCTAAGATATGCTTTCTGAAGGGTGAAAGGAAGAATATGGGTGATGAAAATATTTATTCTTCCTAAGGAAAGAGCAGCAGAAGAAATAATAATAGACTACTGGGCCACACCTTTGCCCCAGACTACCGTAACCACCTAACAAGGTATCAATATAATCCAAATGGATTCTTGAGTTTACAGGCTAAACAGAAAGGTATGACCTTCATGTCTATAACTTGAATTCTCCATTCTAGAATTCCTAACATGATTTTATCTCTCCATTAAGTATAGTACATACTCAAGTAATTTTTTTTTTTTTTTTAAGGAAGGCCCTTTTTAAATCTGATGACTTTTTAAAGACAGACAATTGGGGAAAAATTCTTAGGTCACAACTTTCCAAAACTGTAGATACTGTTCCCAAGAATTCTTACATATAATGTTTCAGAGAAATTTTAGGTCAACCTGTTATCTTCCTCTTTTGATTATTCCTTTTGTTAATTTTCCTTATATTGAAAGGGTGTTTCCTCTTTTTATTTAAAATTCAAAAATTTTGCCAGTTTGTCTATGTGTGGGTTTGCCAGTTTTCATCAAATGTGACACAGTGAGCTCTGTCAGTTTGCTTATTTGTCTTTTTTCAATTCAGGTAGGTTCCTTTCATTATCTTAATCATAGACTGCTTGTGTGTGGCTGCCTCACTCCAGGGGCCTCCTATAATCAGAGACTATGTCTTAGCCATATGTATATCTTCAGTCTTTGGCACACAGTAGACATGCAGTGATGGGTGATTGAAGTACTGAAGATTAGAGTTGTTTGGAAAAATCTCCAGTAAAGGAAGTATCAATCCATTAACAGGATGCTGTTTTACTGCATTTGACATCCATGTGATTTCTTAGATCTACATGGACCACAGTGATTGTATACAGTGAAACTCTGGCCAGGTAACTTGCTTTAGGTAATGGGACATTAGTAAGTGTGATGCTAGCAGAAACCTGAAGAGCATTTGTATATTGATGCTTGCTCTCTTCAGATGCTTAGGGAGCTCTGAGATTGCCATGTAAAGACGATAAGCTAGAAGCCTACTAGAAGATGCGATGCCACACAGAGCAATGATGAGCTACCTCAACTTAGACACCACCTCTTCCCCTCTAGACCAACTGGTTTACCGACTCCCAGACATCTGAGTAAGATCATCTCTGACTACCCGGGTTCAAACAAACTCAACCAGGTCAGAAATACTTCTCACTGTATTCTATGTCTATGAATACAAACTTGTGGTTGCCAAGGGGGAGGGGGGTGGGACAGACTGGGAGTTCGAAATTTGTAGATATGTAGAATAGATAAACAAGATTATACTGTATAGCACAGGGAAATACATACAAGATCTTGTGATAGCTCACAGCGAAAAGGAATGTGACAATGAATATATGTATGCTCGTGTATAACTGAAAAATTATACTCTACACTGGAAATTGACACAACATTGTAAAAAGACTATAACTCAATAAAAAAAGTAAATTAAAAAAAAAAGAAATACTTCTCACTGACCCACAAAACTGTGAAAGAATTCCAAATATTTGCTGTTTCAGGCCACTGATTTCTGGGATAACTTGTTACACAGCAAAAGCTAATTGATACAGGAAGTCACTGAATTATTCCAATTATAAGGTTGACATTAACTGTTGACTTATATTTTAAAAAGATAATTCTAGCTGCTCTGTGAATAATATATTCTTGGGAAGTGGGTCCAAGAATGGAAACAGCAGTTAGGAGGCTATTGTAATAGTCTAGTTGAGAGATTTAGTGGATCTGTTCAAGGGCGATGGAAGATCTCTCTAGGGTGAGAGAAATGAATTCACTTAAAATATAGTTTAAGGAAGAACTAGTTTTGAGGAATTGTTTTTTTCAGAGAGAAAAATGATTTTTTAAAAAGCCCTGCAATGAGAACCAGACTTGTAACATACTTCTTAAGAGGTGTATATGATTCTAGAAGACAGAGCAATGCCTCTCAATTTTAAGTGAAAACAATTTTGAACCTAGAATTCTGTACTTAACCAAAAGATCAATCAAATGTGAAGACAAACTACAAGCACATTCTAACACAGAATGTTAGACTCAGAATGTTTACCTTCCAGGCATACTTTCTGAGGAATTAGTTGAGGAATTAGAAGTTTTTACACTAAAAGATGAAAGACGTAAGCCATAAACTAATCCACAGTCTGTTCAGATACTGTTTGATGGGACTCAGCTACATGATATTCTGTACTCTCCTCTGTACGTCTAGGCCTGGGAGTCTGAAAAATACCTTTTTAAGACTCCACTGCCAGCTGGGTTCTAATTTATTTCACCCAATAGGAGAATTCTAAATGAAATTAGAAGGTAGAAGAGAGATAGAAGACCTTGTGATTCTGGCAGTGGCTTCAGTAGCTTTAATACAACTGCACCAGCCACATTGGTAAGACATCCAGCAGCATCCATAGAGTATGTGTTCCTGGAGCATCAAGAGATTGGAGGCTATGGGCTTCTTCTTAATGGCAGAGGGGAGTGTGGGCTCTGGTGTTTCTGCAGGGTGGTGGTGGCTTCCTGTAGTTACTGTCCCTGGGTAATACCATATTATTCCTTTTGTTCCTTCTTCCCTTTCAACATTTTAGTAACAAATTATCTCAGGGAGAAATTCATTCTTCCCTGCTTTAATTATCTAGAGTGGTTTCTGTTTTTTTGGCCTGGGAACTGAATGATAGCATCCAATGAAATGAAATCATACTCTGAAAGCCATTTCAATAGGCCCCGGAAGTAATCAATCAGTTTTATATGTAGGAAGTCAACAAGCTCTAAGAGCATCTCCAAGAAAAAGAATGGAGTCATATCTAAGCATTAGAAAGGAAAGTCTAAGGAATATGATAAATAAATCATGTATTTCATCTCTGAAAAAGAAAATATGATTATTAACTCCAGGAAAAACAAAAGTCTAATAGTAAAGTCATGGTGAAAATGTAAAGCAAACTAAAATGTAACATGATTTTAAGACTCTGATGCAGTATAACACATTCATTCCATTTAACCTAGATTCTAGGATCATCCTTCTTTGTGTGGTATAATGGTCATGTCCTCAGACTCACAAAGAAAGGAAATGTAGGAAGATGGACCATTGCCCCTTGGCACCCCCGTAAGATTATGGGAGTAAAATCTCTGAGGGGGGAATGAGACAGGAGGGAAGGGGGCAGGGCACAGCCATTCCAGGAATGATAGCAATCAACACCAAAATGGTGAAAAATTCAACTCCCAGTAGGCCTTAAGACTCAAGATGGTGGAAGATTTGACTTCTAGTAGACCTGGAGCCTCATTATATGCTCATTGTAAAATTAATATGTTAAATGGCACTCCCACAGGCACCACGACAGCTCCAAGGCTAACCATAAAAGGTCAAAGAGTGGGCAGTGGCCAAATTTCTAGGAATCCCAGCCCCCTCTCTAGAGTAGTTAGAATGGCCCTCCCACTTATTAGCATATGAAGCTACTGAGCCCATAAAAACTGGCAACACCAGGCCTCATGGCTGCCTCTCTCTCTCTCTCTCATCTTCAGAGATGGCCTGCACTCTGTCTATAGAGTGTGTACCTACTTCTGCTTTAACCTGAGCACCCAACCCCCACACCTCGTGGCCTTTCACCTTTTGAAACAGCCTATACTCTATGCAGTATGTATCTCTCTAAATAAATCTACCTTTACTAAACAAACAAAAACAGAAAGGAAATGTAATCCTAGAATATTCTTGGCTCTGTGTGAGTAAATAATAAACAACATTGCTTGTTCATTTCATCTTTAAAAATAAGTCCATTAAAAACATGAAAGACCTATATATAATTATGGTTACAAAACCATAATGTAAATGCAAGGGTCTGAGGACAGGAACTGGGGTTTGGAAGGATAGAGATTTCGGCAGGGATACCCTCGTTTTATACATAGAGGGTCAAGAAAAGCTGTTGGACAATGATGACATAAGACACAAGATACCCTAATATATCATTAATGCTACAAAGTATACTAGAAGTAATAGTAGTAAAAATGCAATACGATTTGGAAGTGGAAGAGGGGTAGCTGAAGTGCGCTAAATCTTTTTCTTAATAAGAATATGAATATTTCTAAAATCAAGGAATTAAGGAATCCAGTTATTAGTATATTATTTAGGGTTAAGTATTTAGGGACATGATCTACGTAGCAGAATTAGGGTTCAGCAGGGGTGAAATGGGGGTTATACTTTTTTTTTTATTAGTAACTCTTTACTATTTTAATGATCAAGTATCCCTTTGATAGGAGACATTATTTTAAAGAACACTGCACCAGGGAAGGAGGGTATAGCCTGTTAACACTCCTATTTATATGTCTCTTAACTGAGCTTCATCTTCATGTACAGAATGAAAGAGTTGAATTAAGTAATTTGTGGTGCCTCAAGCTGTAAAATACTAGGTATCTTTGAAGAATGGAATTCATCTCTCCTAGAAAAAGACTTCTGAAAGCATCTTTACATCCCTGTATCTTTTTTCCTAGCTGAGGATCACACTTAGAGACAGCCATTGAAAATACTGAGTTTTGATCATGGCAAATAGAGTACAGTCCATTCAGCAAGTATTTATGATAGACCTTTGAGAGTACCAAGTTCCAGAGCTGTTGTTTGTCAAATTAGAAAAAATCTAAATCAGCATCATAATAATTCATACCATGTAACTAGGGGTAGGCAAAGCCCAAGTATGTACTTGAGGAGGGCAAGTCTATAAACTGACATGGACATATTAAAACAAAACAAAGTTTCCTGAGTGGAGTTTTCTTTCCTGATTCAGGGTGACCAAAGGTGACATTATCCCCCTGAAAATGCCTGTGTAGGAAACACTGATAATGTTTAATTGTGTATTTTGTTTAAAATTGATGCATATATAAAATACTAAAAAGATCTAAATCACTTATTATTTTCTTTACGTTTGTCAGGTATAAAAATCCCCCCCAAATTAAAATCTGCACTCTATTATTTTTTTCATGCCCTTTTAGCAATTATTCTGGCAGAGGCCTGCCAAGTGTTCTGGAGTCATTTAGCTTGTTGGCAAGGCAGCTCTGTCCATTCACTGAACCCTGCAGGCAAGGAACCTATTCCCTTTTCTTCCATCTGCCACATCTACTTTGAATCTGGTGGGTAGTAACTATCCCTTCCAAAATGAAAACCACCCCCCTTCAATCTGTAGGTCGTCATTATATCCCATTCCAGAATACTATGCTCTTGTCATCATAGACTCTTATTCATTATAACACGGAACAGTAGCAAAATCTATAAAAGGATTTCCCATCCACTTAGGTGCAGTCAGCTTGGACCAGAAAGCATCTACTGACCAGATGGCCTCTTGTATGCGTGCTAGCATTATCCCAGAAAACTCCAATTTTCAATCATCTTAATCATTTTTGACTTAAAATATGGTAGGTAGTTGTCCTTATTGTCTGATCCTTACAAGAATAGGTTTAGCAGAGTTGTCTCTGCAAGGGACTCTTGCCATTGTGGTGTTTGTTTTTCACACTGAGAAATTATTTCTCTCCATGCCAGGAAGTGGCTTTGTCTTTAAGCACACACACCTATGTTTGTGTATCCATACATGTGGTGTTACTCTATGAATTCATGGCAGTATTTGTTTCAGTCAAGTTCATCATATCTCAGCATCATGCATGTCTCATGGAAGGCCTCTTTTTCACCTTCTTTCACTTTCTAAGTATTGGGAAGAAAATGAATTCCTAATGAACGGCTTTGCGGGATTAGCTAATTCCAGGACTTGGCTTAATTTTTCATTTGCTCTGATGGAGCAAGATAAATTAGCAGGTATTTTTCTGCTGAAAAAGCTTCTTACATGTCATATCTGCTGTTTGGTGTTGGTGTGTTCTTATAACAAGATTGCTACCGAAATGTTGCTTATAACTTTGCAGGTAAACCCTGCGGGGCAACTTGAAGAGGAGATACTTAGCTCCATAGGTTCTGTCAGTGAGGCATCTCTGCTCAGTGTCTCTGTTGAAGCTTCTTGGTCCATCCTAACCTCCTACATTCACCATATGCCTCAATTTGCTTTCCCTTTCACAGCACCTCCGCTACTGTTTCAGTCCTTACCCAGCTGCCATCAGCATTAATAGGTGCTTAGTGATTGTGCAGTCAGCTGAAGTCTCTGCATACTTAGTAGGTGGCCAGCATAGATAGCAACAAGTGAGAATGACAACCCTGCAGACTTCTTCAGCTAGAGGTGAGAGTCCCTCAACTTAAGGCACATATCAGGTAATAATATTTCAGTCTCCAAATTATACAAATTAGTTCTCAACCTCCCTCCCACAACTGTGAGCGGAAACTTTACATTGGCATGAAGGAATGGTTGCAGTATGACTTAGGGAGGCCTGGTCCAGACAGATACCCTGGAAGGGACTTTAGATGTCACATATTTCCACGCTACGCTTCTGCAAAGGAGGGGAGTAAGATGAAGAGAGAGGATGGAAGTCATGCCCTCCTGGAGCCACTGGGCCAAAACTCAAGCTCAAGCATTTTAACTCCTAAACCACAATCTTGTCTCTACACTACCTTGCCTCTTTCACTGTCCTTTCCCATCCTTTGGTGCATAGAGTAATGAGGAACCCATTTTCAAATGTTTATGAATCCTACACGATTCTTGACAATTAATGGTGGTGTAGGTGGCTTCAGGGAAAGACTCTCAAGCTGCTATCTTTTGTGCTTTCATAAAACTCTTCTGATTTGGCCACTTGGAATTGAAATGAAAAATGGCATCTGCCTTCAGGGAGTTGCTGATGGACATCCTTCTTTTCTGTGAGTATTGGGTGAAAACATGTTGATTGTTTCACTGAAGGCAAGAGGATAAAATAGACGTTCATTCAAGCTCCAGCCTAATCATAACATTCACAAATGTGTCATTCTGATATGAGAGGACACCTTTAGAGCACACCTTTAGTGAAGACAGGAATGTTAGTCCTGCAAGACTTGAGCCGGAAATGTAAGAGCCCTGGGATCCATCTCCATGATTCTGGTTCACCCTTGTCCGTGTCTGTTGAAGAGTGACTTAGAAGACAGCTGGCAAGGGTTGGGCATAGTCACGTGAAGACGCCTTAAGGATGATGTTACCATGTTGAGTTTGCCACAGTATTCAGGCCTATAAAACTGAGTTTTCATCCACTGAAAGTAGGGAAGACTCACCCGAACCACACTAGCAGAAAGCAATACAGAAATCCAGAAAATTAGAATCTTTATTTACTAACTCATATTTGGAAATATTCCTGTCTTGTGGACAATAATATTTATGCCTGGACATTTTCTCCCTATTTGAAGATCTCCATAGGCAGCTATGTTATCAAGAAGTTGGCTGTTGAGGATCCAGTCAGATAAAGGGAAGGTAGATAACATAATCTCATCTTCATCTCTATTCAGGTATATGCCAGTGAAATCCTAATATTGAAGGTCTGCTGGATAAGAGTCCTCTCCCCTGGTCAAATCTGTTTAGGCAATTCGACACTCATCATTGTTATTCTTTGAGTCTATACTTCCATTTCAGACCATCCCCTGTTCTGATTAACATCATTTCTAAGGATTTGTTAATATCTTTATTCTCCTAATAGTTCAATCTTACTGGCTTGGAACCATTCCCTTTTTAAGTTGCCTTTGCATATATTGATTCTAATCCATCAGCGTACACTTTGTACTCTGTCTCTGATCCAGTGTCACTATGTCCAAATTCTTGAGGCATAACTCATTGCCAACTCCACTCCCAATGCAGGTACCAACAAGTGTCCGCATGTAGAAATTTGTTCTTTGTGATATGGTGGATAGCTGCAGCTTGGGAAACCATTGTTTCATTAGAAACAATATCCCAAAGCAGTAATCCAAACCTTAATGCCTGCATTATCAGAGCTATTAATGATTTCCATCACTTTTGCTGTGGTAATTTAGTAGCATAAAGTTTTCTCTAGCACTTTGGGGACCGAGTTAAGAGAAAACAGAATGCAGCTTTGTTGAGGCCACTGAATGGGAACTTAACTAGAAAAACATACAGACATGGTTTATGCAGAGAGGGATGATGCTTTTTTCCCCTCCCATTAAAAAAAGCTGCGCACTCCAGATAGATCCCTTTAGTGTTAGATCATTTTTATCATGTGCCATTTTTTGGGTCATCTTCTCAGCAGATTATTTTCCAAGAACACTGTCTTCAGAACAGTGTAAGCTTGCTTATGGGGTGAAGGGTATTTGTAATGGAAAAGAAAAAGGATAGAAAGAGAGTCAGTTTTCCTACATAATTTCTAGCCATCACCAGCAGTTAGAATGTTCTCCGAATACCCAAGAAGCACTTAATTGAAACAGCTGTTTCACAGGGTTCTAATCCAGGAAAGTCAGTGTTGCTTCATGACAGGAAAGAGTAATGAAAGTGATATATAACTTTTGGTGGCAGGAGATGCTTTTGGCTAAATGGGAGGCAGATTGAGATAAAACTAAGTCTAGTGAGTTCTGAAAGCTAAGTTGGGAATAAAATCATTGAAGTTATAGAGCTGGGAATTGGGAGACGTCTGTATTTATCATCACCAGCCTCAGTTCTGATCTAAAAACTGTGCACACATATTAGTCCTTTACCCAAGGCTAGTCTCTGCCCGATACAGAACCATGGACACATCACTTTCTCTCCTGGAGCCTTGGTTTACTTATGTATAAGTAGTTGAGATATTTAACTTTATATTTAGTAACCTGAATATTTAAATCTTTTATCCTCTACAAATGGAGTTCAAAAATGCAATTTTCAGAGACTTTCACATGCATTTCACCAGGAAATCCAGTTCATCTCTATATTAATCGGTAGTGATTTCGGCCACAAGTAACAGAAACCCTAAGAGTGCCTTAAATATATAAATGCTTATTTTTCTTGCATAACATCAATTCTAGGGGCAGGCAGCTGCTGGCTTTAGTTCAGTGGCTCAATTATGTATGTGTACATACACACACAGTTCCAAATATGTTAATTCTAAAGGGAAGACAGGAGGATGAAATGGAGAGCAGCATGTCAGTAAATATAAGTTACTGATTGTATCAGTTTGCTAGGGCTGACTTAATAAAGTACCACAAACAGGGTGTCTCAAACAACAGAAATTTATTGTCTCACAGTTCTGGAGGCTACAAATGCAAAATCAATGTTGATACCTATGAGGGCTGTTAGAAAATGGTCTGTCCAGGCTTCTCTCCTTGGCTTGTACATGGGTGTCTTCCTTCTATGTGTGTCTGTCTCTGGGTCCAGATTTCCCCTTTTTAAATGGACACCAGTCATTCTGGATTAGAGCCCACCCTAATGACCTCATCTTCACTTCACTAATTATATCTGGAACAATTCTATTTTCAAATAAGGTCACATTCAGAGGAACTGGGAGTTAGAAATTCAATGTATGAATTATAGGAGGACACAATTCAACCCATAACACTGACATTAGGTTATAATTCCTGTTTGGGGTGAAAAATTGTGAGTTTTCATTATACTGTTAGAATAATTAAATGAGGATTATGCTTGGAGTAACAGTTGTCATGAACCAAGGACCATGATTAACCCAATTTTGTGAACCTGAGTTCACAGAAACAAAAACCAAGAAAGAAAACTAACTCGGACACTCATTCTCATTCATAATAATACGTCCGAGTCTTCAGGCATGACTGGACCCCGGGCTTCAAACTCTGTTAAGAGTCAATCCATTGCCATCTCTGATCTCTGTTCTCTGCCTCAATTCTCAGGCACCACGGTGTTAGCTCCACGCCATGCTCCTCTACAGGAGACAATTTCACTCCCCAGGGTTACACTCAAAGGACTATTCAAACATTTTCAACACTCTGCTGATTTACTCTCATTCATTTTCCCAAGATGAGAGCCTGTCCCCTGGAGGGCAGAGAACAGGTAACGTGCAATGCTGCCAGCGCACTGGCACAGACTTGGTCTCCACACTGCTTCTCACCCATCCAGTACCAGTGTCTGCCCTCAGAGTTACTGTGATGCTGGAGTCTCACTGCCCTTCCTACTTTTGGGCCTTTGTCAGAATCGCTTGGTTTATCTAGGCAGGTTTCCTTCATTTTTGGGGAATGGAGCTAAAGTCTTAATATGTTTTTCCCAGTAGATTTCCCCTGGAATTTCTAGGCAATATGAATATCACCCTCCCCAATCTCTGCACAGCAAGAAAGATTGGGATGGGTGGTCTTTGAGGACACACACAGAAAATAAGAGATCTTATTACACATTTTCTCCAGGGTTCTGGGTACTACCTGCCTTATATTTCTTAAACAAGGTGGGCCTCTCAGCAAGCTTTTTCTGTAATAAAGAAAATCTTTCTTCGAGTGGCAGTCTGTCTCTGGCCCTATTTAGAGAAGTGACTGGTATAATTTCTTTTTTTAAAGTTTTGCCTCATCAGGTACCCTGAAATATAGGTCAAATTAGAAGACTAGAAAAATAATCTCAAAGTTTCTGTTTTCTAGATTTTATTCTATTATCTCTCATGAAATTATGAACAGTTTATATCAATTTTGTGAGTCTCATATGAAATCTGCTACTAAAACAAATACAATATTCTCAGCATTTTCTGAGTTTTTAGGCTACATGGGATTTTTAAATTGCTAAAGCCTTTAAATCAGTCTTTAAGATGGTCTCGATGGATCCCTGCCTCCGAGTGTTCACACCCTGTGTCATCCCTTCTTATACTGTATCAGGGTTGGTCTGTGTAATCAATAACATACAGCAGAGGTGATGATAGTTCGAAGGACAGGTCATGAGGAACCTTGTGGATTCTGCCTCGCTCTCTCGGATTACTTGCTCTGGGGGAAGCCAGCTCCCATGACCTGAGGATGCAGAGGTCCACCTGGAGAGGAAAGAGGTCTCCTGCCAATAATTGGAAAGAAAGGAGACTTCCTGCCAACGGTCATGTGAGTGAGCCCTCCTGGGACTGGGGTTTTCAGCTCCAGTTAATCCTTCAGATGATGCAGCCCCAGTTGTAGAGATTCTGAGCCTGAACTGTCGGCTAAGTTGCTTCCACATACTTGACCCACAGAAACTGTGTGATATTAAATGCTTGATGTTTTAAGCTGCTAAGTTTTAGTGTAATTTGTTATGCAGCAGTGGATAACTGATACGAACTCTAAAACTGAACAGAAGAGCTGTGCAGAAGTAAAACATAAACACTGGAGTTACATTCTGGACTAGAGATTGGTAGAGTTAGCTTAGTCTTTGCTCTGGTTCAGCTGGAGATTAACTGTCTAACCTCAGGAAAGGTTGTCTTCTGATTGTGATACTCTGTAGTATATTATTCATGCCTTATTCATCTCTCTATTGCTAACTCCATTACAGTACTTGACCCGACGAAGGAACTTGATGAATTCTGGTTGAAGGACTAACTGAAGAAATGATGAATGCTTCTGTTTCCTCACTTAGATAAAGGTGAGGGCTCATTGCTGCTTCATATTCCTCTTCAAGATTTGGTCAAATTAAGTTAGAGGATACAAGACAAGAAGGGTTAGAGTATTTTGACCTAGAAGACAAGAGTGCTGAGAGAGGCCATCATCTCCAGGAAGACGCGGAGTGATAGATTCTCAGCATCATTATGCTTCAGTAACAGGGTACTTGTTAAATACACTTTGGTACGATGACATAATGGAACATCATGCAGTATTGTTTCATGCAGCCATTTGAAACCATATTGCAGAACTGTATTTTGCAACTTGAAGAGATGCTTATGATATTTTGATTAGAACAGAGCTTGACACATTGTCTTACTATTTGTTGAGTAAATGAATGAACAAAGATTCAAGAGTACACTCTATCTTTAATATAAAATATTAATATATCCATATATGTAATGAGATGGTGAAAACCATATCTAGCGAAGTATTTCTGTTATGAATACTCTGTATTTTGGGAATCTGTTGGGAGGGTGGTGGTGTAAGGGTTGGAGTTAAGGCCTCTAATGGTATGCTTGAATAAAAATTTATGATCAGTAAGTTGTCATCTAAAGAGACTAGTTAATTGGATTTTGTTTGTTTGTTTGAGATAACAGGCATAAACAAACTTGAGACAGAGCTGAACTGCTCTATGAAATGGATTTGGCTTTGTATGGAAATAAGTAAAATATGTTTAAGTTATTTTTAACGTCCCCTGCTATGAGGAATTGTATATAAGGAAAACACCTGGACCAGGAGTCGAACATTTGCACTATAAACTACCCACAGTCATTAACTAACAGAGTGACTTTAGTTAAGATTCACCATCTCTCTGGGCCCTCATTTCCTCATTTGGAGAATGGAGTCATATTTTAAAGATTCTCAAATATATAGTTCCAAATATATAATTCACACAATACTGTGGAAAAGACCAAGAGAATGATTGGTGAGTATAAAATACACTGGATATAATTTTTAAAGTTGTTATAAAATTCCACTTCAAATTTTAGAATATTTGGGGGTTTTGTGGTAGGACTATCTCCATTAAATTGTGTGTGTGTGTGTGTGTGTGTGTGTGTAAAGATAATAAACTGTCATCTGGAGTCTCCAATTCAAGCTATTCTCCATTTTAGAAGGAGAATATAAAGATGCTTGTATACTTTTTGAGCAAGGAAAAGAAATCTCTTTTATTTCTATCATCATTCTTAAGTGAGAAAAGTGTCAGCATTTTTAGGATTGTCATGGCTTCCTGATATGTCTCAGAATAAGAGGGAAGATTACAAAGAAAGCAACTTAACACTTATCTTGCTCTCTCTTCCAAAGGATTGCTTCTAACATTGAAGAAAAGGGGAGTCTTAGAAAATATAAGCAAACCCTGCTTTACAAAATGCACATACTCCATTTAAAAAGTGCATTTTCTGGATGAGCTTACTTCCAAATCCTACAAGGAACCCATTACAATTTTTTATATAGGCATCTCTGTTTTCACTAATATCTTTATTACTCAGGTTGACTTCCCACCATTCCTTGATCTGAATGTTTTTGCTCCTGTCAATTCCAAGAAGTCAAATGGATCTACAAAAAGAAAGATTTAAAATGATTAAAGATATTAAAAGATTTCAGTGCTGACCCTTAAGGCAATTTTAGAAGTTTCCCAAATATTTTTCCAATAACATCATCCTTAAACAGGGACTTCACCTGTTTTGTTCACTGCTAGAGTGGGAACCCAACAAATACAGATGAAAGAAGGAATGAATAAATAAATGGCAGCTTTGATAGAGATAATGCTAATTTAGATTTAGAAAGTAACATATATATTAAATAAATAATAAATATATTGTTATATATTGCATATTATTATAAGCTATATTTGTTATATATTTGGATTTATTTTAAAATATATTATTTTATTATACATTACATTATTTATATATTATTTATGTATGTTATATATCGTGTATATAATTTATATAAAATATATGTATATGTTTAACATAGTTATCTTCATATGTTTGTTTTGGATTTATTTTTAAATATATCATTCTATTTATTTATATATTATATTATTTATGTTTATTGTATATTGTGTATATTTATATGAAATATATGTATATATTTAACAAAGCTATCTTCTTATGTTTGTTAAAACTTACAGTTCCTTTTAGCGGACCCTCACACATTACTATATGATACACCTTCAGCACTCCCTCAGATGGTCCTGGACTCATCTGTTTCAGGTTCCAGATATCTCTGAGGTGACCAGCTTTGTAGGTTCCAACCAACTCCACAAAGGTGTCCACCTGAGAGCCTCTTGGCTCCAGCCCCAGGGCTTCTCGTTGATGTCCAAGCATGGTCCCAGCAGTACTGTCCTTGATACTCAGTAAGGTACAGCCACAATGGTGGAGGAGTTACACTCCATGGGGTGAGTTTTGATCAAGTGGGAAGTAGTGGATTCCTTCCCCTTCTCTCCCCAACAGGATGGATGGGGCCAAGATGAAGTTTATTCAGGCTCTTGGGGGATGGTCCAGTCACACTCAGAGGTGGGCAGTTTATAAGTGGCTCCTACTGGCCCTCCCACTCCCCTGCTCTACCCCCCTGTCCCTCACTCTAGCTTCCAGGGAGTGTAGAAGTTGTCTGCACACCTTTGCTTCAGGCTCTGCCTTCTGGAAAACCCAGGCTAAGGCAATTTCTAACATTCAATTTAGGAGGCAGGCTCTATATGTAGTTTTTCTTTTCCAATCCCATATGTCTACAGCTCAACCACCCACTCTATCCTTTCTTTTAAGGAATCAAATGTTCTAGATAAAATAAAAGGAGCAACCTGCGGCAGGGTAATATTCTGAGATGCAGATCTGTGTTCTTCTTTCCCTACTCTCAACCTGGCCTGCACACAGAATTTTCTCCCAAGAGTAGAAGATCCTTGCAGGACTCCTCTTTTTCTGTCAGTTATTTTCAAAAGTAAAACATTATGGAGAGGTGCTAAATGCTCTTAGGGAAGTGAGATAGAGGCAACCTTTGAGGATAATTGGGAAGAGAGAGGTCAAACTGTGCTGAGGTTCTAAAAAGAGAGATCAGAGGCCAGACTGAGTTAGAAGCAACAGTGGGAGTGACATGGGAGGAGCCCAGGACTCATGCCCTCTTTCAGGTCAACCCCAGAACAAGCTTCAAGGTCTTTGAGGATTAGCCAAATGATTGCTTTGAAAGGCAAGGACCCAGGCACTGGGGTTCCAGCCCTTGGCAAAGACTCTGAGATATCACATATGTGTGGCAACTGAGACCAAGAGCTTCAGAGCAATGCAGACTAGGACCACAGGCAACCGGGCAGTACCCCACCTGATACCTTGGCCTTATCTGAGTCCTTAAGACCTCAGCCTAGTCTTGGGGTGAATTCCAATCATGACTTGACTAAATTTCTTGTCACATTGTGTGGGTTTAAGCAAATAAAGACATGGACTTTCATCACACATCCAGTTTCTGCAGACTGGAATGCATACCTGCAACAAGCTTTTCTTTTTCTATAGTTGATTAATTTTTCCATAGACGAGTTGGCCCAGATCTATACAAAGGCCTTGGTCAAACTTTCACTTCTAGCTTTACCTGGAAAGATAGGGGTGATTTGGGAGGTGTTACCCAGCTCATCACCACAGTCTCAAAGAAAGCTACTTGAACTGTTGAACCGTTTGCATTCTGATTACAAGGATTAAAGGTCAGCTTCAGAAAGTAAAGGCATAAAAAGGATTAGCCAAAGCAAGTGACAGCCCAGCAAGGCAATAAGCATCATTGGAGTTAATGTTGTGTTACCGCCACTGACTGCTGCAGGTGAGTCTTTGTGGGCTATCCTGTTGAAGGTCATTCTGGGCAGAAGAACTGGCATTTGGATGATTTTGTTTGTAATGAATTCTTTCTCAGAGAATGGCTTTATGCCACTACTTGCTATTATTTTGATGAACAAAAGCCTGGGCTGATGAAGGGCAGTGTGCACGGTGTAGTGTGTGCATGTGTGCATGCATTCTGGCTCGTCATAAACAAAAGCCAGTTATTTCTCAAGGGCCATAGGGGATCCTAAGTGCCCTGCTGAAATAGGCTTATATTTCTAAAAATAGTAGGTCCCATGAAGAAACAATGGAACTAGATTTACCAGCTCTTCTCGCTCTAGTTGCTTATCAAGGAACCTAAGAAATTACACTGTGGTAGCTTGTGTTAAAACTGTAAATGATGAAGGCAATTGCCAAATCAACTTGGATACCCATTTCTTCCCTTTGGCAGGGGTGACTCTTTCTGGAAAAATATCTTACTTCTCTTGGAACCTGCACTAGTATGGAAAGTCACTGTTGACCATTGACTCTAGAGAGGCCGAATCCGAGGATATCAATTAACTTACAACATGCATGTATATTGTGCCAGGCACTATGTAAGGATTTTGCATTATTTTAATCAATCTTCATTACAACTCAGTGAGCGGGGCATATTCAAACTTCTTTAGGTAGATGAAGAAAGTACAGTTACAAAACTATACAGATAATAGGTCAGTGTTGTATCAGTCAGCTATTTCTGCATAACAAGCAAGCATAAAAATCACAGTGGCATAAAACAACAAGCGTATCTATCAGGGGGATAGGGTGGCTTTGCCCCGTGTATCTCATTCTGAATCCCAGGCTGGAGGTGCATGATACCTAAAGTATTTCCTCTCATGCCAATGGCATAAATATAAGAGAGAAATCTCAACCACAAAAGCACATTTCAAGCCTCTGCTTACATCACAACCACTAAAACTCATTAACAGACACAAACTACTATATATAAAAGATATAAACAACAAGGTCCTACTGTATAGCACAGGGAACTATATTTAATAGTTGTAATAATCTATAATGAAAAAGAATATGAAAAAGAATATATATATGTATAACTGAATCACTATGCTGTACATCAGAAATTAACACAATATTATAAATCAACTATACTTCAATAAAAAAAACTTACTGGACAAAGCAAGTCACATGGCCAAGTCCAAGGGAGTGGAGAAGGACATACTTCTCATCACAAGGCCATAATGATGTATGGAGATATGATACTAATACAGGGAAGTGAAGAATTAGAGCCATTAAATTAATGACCACAGTAAATGTTGGAGCCATATTCCAACATAAGTGTATCTCATTCTGAAGCCCAAAGTCTTTTGGTCATGCTGGGTATGGTGAAGAATGTGTTTCTGCCTAATCCAGTTCTTATGGTACAGAATGGAAATGATGGAGAAGGCTATGTGAAGCATCAAAAAGCCATGTGTGGGACGCCTCAGGGCTTAGTCTTTAAAATTGTCCTGTCCTATCTTCTCCTCTCCACATTCATTCTTTTGGTGATCTCATCTAGTCCCATGGGCTTAAAGATCTGTGTGCTGATGCCTTTCATCATTTTAATCTCTAGTCAGGACTTTTCCTCTGAACAGCACATATGCTCAACATCTCCACTTGGATGTCCAATAGGCATCTCTAAACTTAACATGGCCCAAACTGAACTCCTAATCATTTTCCCTAAAATCTGTTCACCTCACTGAGACTCTTCTGCTCATCTCAGTAAATAGAAATCCTATCCTTTCAGTTGCTCGGATTCAAATCCTTGATTCCTCTCTTCCTCTCAGAACCTATATCCCATCCACCAGCAAATCCTGTCAATTCTACCTTAAAAATATTTTCAGAATCTAACCACTTCTCAATGTCTCTATTGCTATTGCCCGACCCAAGTCCTCATTATCTGGCACTTGGAATATATTAGTGGCCTCTTAACTGGCTTTCTGCATCTGTCCTTTCCCCATATACTTATTTCCAACAGCCATCAGAATGATCTTTTAAGATGTAAGTCATATCTGCTTATTCTTCTACTCAAATTTTTCATGACCTCATAGCTCATGGAGACTATAGGACAAACTGTTATAATGACCTATAATCTGCCTCTCCCCCATCTCTCTCTGACCTCATTTCCCATTAGGATCTAACTCTCTACTCTTTTCCAGGCATTTTGGCTTTCTGGTTAGTTTCTAACATTCAGGCTTGCTCCCACCGCAGGGCCGTTGCTCCTGTTATCCTCTCTACTGTCTACAAAGTTTTTCCTGCAAATATCTAAATGGCTTTGCTCAAATGTCACCTTCTTAGTGAGACCTTCCCTGAATACTCTATTTACTATTAAAATATCCACCTCTCCCAATCCTGGCATTCCCTATTTTCCATCTCTGCTTTATTTTTGTAGTATTTATCATCCTTTGCTCCTTTTTTACTTGTTTAATTGTCTCTCTCTAGAATGAAAGCTCAGTGAAGGCAGGATCTTTTGTCTGTTTTATGCATTGCTGAATTCTCTGTACTTAGAGTAATGCCTGGCATGTAGTAGGTGCTCTACAAATACTCACTGAATGGATAAGTGAATGTGATGGTGGCAGTATCAGTACTAACTTTATCCGTAGTTGAGCAGTGGAGGTTGTTATTAAACGTGTTTCAGAGCAGAAGGACACTTCTAGAGGTTAGCAAATTGAGGCACGCATCCCTTGTGATGCAGATTAAAAGAAAATGTAGGAGACACTGCAATGCGTTGTTTAAATTCCCTTCTAAGACCAAAGCACTCATTCCTCCAGCTGCTGGGAAAGTTAGATGCTGAGAACTCACAACTGAGTCCTTTTGCAGGAAATGCCCTTGTCCAAAGGAAGATGAATCACTCAAGGTGACACATTTTCCTTGGAGGCAGCTAGCATGTTATAACTGATAGATCCAGGAGTACAAAGACCTGGTCCTTGTGCCTTTAGTAGGAAAAACTCTGAAGAACCGTCTCTGCTTTAGAGCTCCTGATGAGATCCACACATGGTTCAACCTCTCTTGCTGTAGACTCCTACTTCAGTTACTGCCCAATAAGCCTTCTGCATAAAAATCTTCATCTCAGAGTGTGTTTCTGGGGAACCCAATTCAAGACAAGCAATGATTCCCTTATGTTTTTAGTTATTCATTTAAGCAACGTTCATGAAATATTTGCTACTTTCTTAGCACTGAGATAGGCTCTGAGGAACACAATCGTGAATATGGTAGCACTAGCCCTCACCTGCACGGCACTTATTGTCTGGCAGGTGAATAACTTGGGAAAAGGCAATCACAGAGCAGTATAATAAAGACACGAATGGGGTAAGCTCAGGATGTAGAGTTAACTCATTATTGCAAATGATTAAGTAGGATTGAAGCAGTGAATATGTCAGTAATAATGAGTGATGCAGTAAGTGGCTAGAAAGATAGGAGGGAGTCTACTAGAAACTGAACTTCTGAGTCATATTAAGGCATTGGGACATAATCAGAGGAGAAGGGGGGATCTCAAAAGCCATGAGACATTTTAAATGAGACATGATCATATTATTGTTTAGAAGTTATCTTGGTGACAGTCACTGTAGAGACAAGATCAGAGAGCTCTACTGATAACAGAAAATTCTTGAGGGTTCTTGGGTATTCTCACAAGGCTATCAGTCAGATCGTTTTTCCTCTTAAAACCATTCTTAGTTTTCTCTCACAACCATTCTTAGTTTTCTCTCTTGTGTATTCTTTTCCTTCATGCCTGGACTTAAGTCCATTTTGTTCTAATTTTATTTTCCTTTAAGATGATACCACTAGAGAGATACGTTTAGAACATATGAAGAGAAAAGGAACTAGAGGATTGCATGTGTATCTTGGGGACAGAGGTATAAGTAAGCAGTAAGTATGCTATGTGATTGGTTTTGGTCAGTCCTCCAGAGTATCTTGGATCTTAATCCACATTTTATGAACCAATCACTTAATACATTTTATTGTAGTCATGGGTGTGTGTTCTATCATCCCTGTTTAATTCTAGGTTCTTTGAGAGCAGGGCTTATGTCTTATACAGCTTTCCCTTCACTATGCACTGTGCAAAATGAAGACTTTACTAGATGCTTGCTTGATAGGATGGATGAGTGTGTTTCTTTGGTGGCAACGGCAGGGAGACACTCTGAAAGCAAAATGGAACAGGGAGTAAAACCACGTCATAAATAATAGCCCACGGTGCTCCTAGTGCTGGTTTGCTTTCTGTTCACAATTCACTCAGGGAGTCTGCAATGGGGACAACATAGTAAATGGTGCATATTATTTATAGCTTTCCCTCTCTGCCTTCCACCATGGGTGGGGACTTTTTAATCCAGTTGGGGAGGAAGGGAGAAGAACTATTTGGAAGGGGGTAAGCTGTAACAGTAATGAATGGGACTCTGGGGAGAAAGAGAAGAAGAGTTTTAGTATCTTTTTGTATCATAAAATGTAACATATCTTTTTGGTGTCTCTGAGAGATTTCAGAAAATATTTATATATATGTAATTCAGAAAATATTTATATACGAGATAATGAAAAAGAATATGAAAATGAATATATGTATGTATATGTATGACTGAACTATCGTGTTGTACACCAGAAATTGACACAAGATTGTAAACTGACTATACTTCAATTAAAAAAAACTACAATAAAAAGAAAATATTAGATTACTTTCAAATGCTTATTTGAGTGTTTGTTTTTATTTTTTGTAGGATACTATGTTGAGAAGGCCGTTAAGAAGGTTCAGCTTAAGTTATGTGTTATACCAAGAAGTAGAAGGTTTTCTGAAACTCTTTAGAAAGACTGTTTTAATGTGAAGAAAGAAACACAGCTCTTTTTTCTTGAGATCACTGAGGCACAAACTTTCTGGGTCTTGTGGAGAGGATAAACCTGATGACAATGGATGACACCAAAGCTCATCTCTGATGTGACTGCAGACACATCAGGTCTGATCACCAGTACTTCCAGTGAACCAGAACTGGATTATTTTGGAACATTTCTCTCTTCCTAGTAGGGAACCCTTTATCTTCTTCTACTTCTTCCATCCTTTGTAGATTCAGCTCCATGCTAGGTTCTAGGAGGTATCACTGTCAGAACAAGAGGAGCTTCTGCCCAATGTGCTGGAGCACTGGGTCATTCAGGTTGCTTATTTGCTTCAGACTTATCGTAATTCTTACCATGAAGTTCCTTCTTTGTCCCTAGATTCTTTCTATACCCTGATCTGGAGTTGAGAACCTTGCTTTCGGGGATCTGAGATCCTGTCTTAGTAATGTGTCAGGAGACACTACTTGTTTTTGGCCTGATCCTCATCCAGCTCTGAAGTTTTGTCTTCACCCGGATTAGTGCCTTGATCACCTAGACTAACCGATCAATATCCCTAATGCAAGCTAGTTATAAAACTTCCTGCTCTTGGATTGCCCATCAGTGAAGTATAGCATACAAGGACTTTGAAGAAAAGGAGTCTTGCATTCAAATCTAGGATCTACCGTTCACTAACTCCATGACCTTGGACAAGATTCTTAACCCTACAAAATACTCAAAGACTCAATAATGATTATGCTGCTGCTGATTGCACTCTTCTACCTGCCTCTCTGAACACAGCTGGACTCCCAATATTACTGATAACCACCTGGATTGTCTTTTCTTGGTCTTGGCCCTTCCTAGGCCACCCTGTTTTACTGTGGTTCACCAGATCCTGCCAAAAATACATTCAAAGATGACAGCTGGAAGTTTGAGTTCATGACGATCCTGAGTATGTGTGCTTAGGCATACATCTCTTGTGTTTTGGAGAAGAAGAGGGTAGACAACTTCATTGCTACCTTACTGGCACACCTTAGTCCCTTTGGTCTGTATTTGCATTAGGTTCTTACCAGAGTGGTGCCTCCATGTAACTTCCACAACCTGTCAAATATTTCCTGCACATCAACCAAGTCAGGCATCAAGGGGATTACCAGGCTTAATAAGAAAAGAACTAACACTTACTCAGCCTCTGCTGTGAAGCCGCCATTGTCTCATTTACATCCTTTATCTAATTTCGTCCTCAGAAAACCTAGCGAGACAGATATTATCCCCATTTTGTAGATGAGTAATCATGAGTTTCATCAGAATAGGAGACTTCAGCACATATAAGTTAACTGAGCCATGTAACCAAAAACATACAACAGTAGTAAGCTTTACTCCGTTAGTTGTTTGGATCGGTTCTTGTTTTGTCAACATATATTTTCAATCCCTTTAAACTAAGGAGGCAGAAACCATACTCAGAGAGGCTACATGACCAGTTCACTGCCAAAGCAAGAGAGCAAGAAGACTGAAACCCAGGTCTCCTATTTTCAGATCAGGGATTTGAAGAAAAGAAGAGAGAAAAAAAAAGCCTATAATATTAAAACACCAAATTAAAGTAAAATCCTTTTCCCGCATTACATATTCATACTTTTCCAAGTCTGTCCCTGGATCTGTTTTGCTTGTATTTCTATTTCTGTTCCAGACAAAGAGATCTTGTGTCTGTTGTGTTGTGCAAAGGGCCAGGCAGAGTAAGGTAGATCCATTTGGCCTGTTAGGAGTATAGGTAGCTGCTTGTGGCCCTTTGAAGACTCTCTTGGGAGGCCTGGGGGCTTTCTTCCACTGCTGCTGTGTTTTAAATGCTTTGCTAGCAATATGGTCTCATCCTGGCATTTCTGTTTTCAGATCTCACATTCTAAGGAATCAGTTTGTCTCTCAGGAGAGAGGGGGCCCTAATGCTAATGCAGAGAGAGCAGAAGGAGCATGAGTCCCTGGGCCCGCTGGGGCCACTGAACGCCATCCTGTCCGCCCACCCACGAGCTCATTTTACAGGACGGCACAGCCCACTGTAGACACGGCCACATTCACCCTCAGCCTCCTGCCTCTCTTTATGAAACCAGGGAAGGATGTTCACAAGCTGCCAGGGATTCTTTCTCACCCAGAAGGCTTACTTTCCCAAATATTTATATCTTTAAAAAATCGTGATATTTATTTTTATTTATTTAAGTATAGTTGATTTACAATATTGTGTTAGTTTCAGGTGTACAGCATAGTGATTCAGATACATATATATATATATATGTGTGTGTGTGTGTATTTTTTCAGATTATTTTCTATTATGGTTTACTAAAAGTTACTGAATACAGTTTCCTGTGTTATACAGTAAATCCTTATTTCTTACCTATTTTATGTATAGTAGTTTGTATCTGTTAACCGCATACTCCTTATTTATCCTTCTCTCCAGCCCCTTTCCCCTTTGGTAACTATAAGTTTGTTTTCTACGTTGGTCAGTCTGTTTTTGTTTTGTATATAGATTCATTTGTATTATTTTTCAGATCTTTTAAGACTTTCATTCTTGCCTACGGAAAGGGAGATTTGGTCCAAGGTGATTTAGGCTCTAGTCATCAGCTGGGGGAATGGGTTTGGGGTTGAGGAGTCTTTGAAAAGAAGTTTAGAAATTGCCAGAGCTGGAGGAAAGCTATTCCTGGTTTTTGCATATTTGGAGAGTTAGCTCTTCCTAACAGGTCCCCTCCTGCTATTGCTACGCTGTGCTCCCTCTCAAATTCACATGGTGATGTCCTAACCCCAAGTACCTCAGAATGGATTTGGACAAAAGGCATTTAAAACCTGATTAAGTTAGCAGGAGGTCTCTAGAGAAGGCCCTCAATCAAGCTGACTGGTGTCCTTATAAGAAGAGGAAATCGGACGCAGAAAGAAACACCAGAAACACGCACACACAGAGAAAAGACCACTCGAGGACACAGAGAGAAGGTGCCCTGGTCAAGCCAAGGAGGCAGGCCTCAGAAGAAACCAAACCAGCCAACACTTTGATTGGGACCTCCAGCCTCCAAAATTATGAGAAAATACACTTCTGTTGTTTAAACCACGCTGCCTGGGACATTTTGTTGTGGCAATCCAGGGAAACTCATACACCTTCCCAGATGCTGAAGAAATCTCAGAAGACTAAGATTTGGGTCCATCTTTATGTACTGTCTCCCTCATTGGGGAGACATCCCTTCCCTTCTCAACCCTTCCCCAAAATTCTGATGGTCCAAACTTTTTGTGGTTTCTTCTGATCCCTGGTTCTTCTAGCACCCAAGACAGCAAATGAAGGAGCCAAGAGCAAGCATTATCTGAAAGGCTCCTTGATGACGGAAAGGAAAGCAGTAATACAGTACTCTCAGGACTGATACAATATCTCATGAGGTAATAAACTGCAGCCTGGTATTGCAAAGTGTCTGTACCACTATATGGGTATTTGAGAGCAAAGGACATGTCGGATTATCATGGAAAGATACACAGTACAGAAGAACAGAGGACTCTGATGCTAATTATGGAATAACAAAGTAAGAAGAGAGAAACCCCCAAAACTTGGGTTGGCTTGTGTATAAGAAAACACTAATTACAGTCATTTATGTGAACTGCTTACCATTGATAGCTAATTATCATGCAGCACAATAACAATTATGTATAACATTAAATATGTATCAGATTAGCTTTATTTGATTACAACAATAAACTCCAGAAACACAGACTGCCAGGCCTAGAAGCATCCTTAGGGATCAGCAGCTAGATCTACCCCCTCATTTTACAGATGAGGACACTGAGGCTAGTCTGTGGCAGTTGTTTGTGGCAAGGCTGGGACTGGAATATATGTTTGTGGCTTTCCAACTATGCTTCCCAGGAGAAACCTGCTGGAGGTTAGACTGCAGCCTTCCTGACTATTCTATCTACTTATTTACTTACTTATTTATTTAAATTGAAGTATAGTTGATTTACAATGTTGTGTTAGTGTCAGGTACAGCAAAGTGATACATATACATATATATAAATAGATATACATATATATGTACATATATACACACACATATAAATAACTATATACATATGTGTGTGTGTGTGTGTGTGTGTGTATCCTTTTTCAGATTCTTTTCCATCATAGGTTATCATAAGATATTGAATATAGTTCCCTGTGCTATACAGTAGGTCTTTGTGTTTATTTATTTTATATATAGTAGTGTGTATCTGTTAATTCCAAACTCCTAATTTATCCATTTCCCTCCTTTCCCCTTTGGTAACCATGAGTTTATTTTTTGTCTGTGAGTCTGTTTTGTCTTGTAAGTAAGTTCATTTGTATCATCATTATCTTCTGTATCATCACATATAAGTGATAATCATATGATATTTGACTTTCTCTGTTTTAACTTCACTTAGTATGATTATCTCCAGGTCCATCCAAGTTGCTGCAAATGGCACTATTTCATTCTTTTTTATGGCCGAGTAGTATTCCACTGTATACATACACCACATCTTCTTATCCATTCACCTGTTGATGGACACTTAGGTGGTTTCGATCTGACTATTCTATTTAAGTAGAATGTGGCCCAGGCACTGTCACGTCATGCTGCTCTATCTCCTTCACATCATTCATCAGTGGTTAAATGTATCTTGTTTGTTTGTCTTTTCACTGCTGTAGCCCTAGCACAGAGTAGGTACCCAATCAATATTTCTCAAATGGAATTAATGAATGATTCATCAAAAAAAAAAAAGACTGGTAGGAGGATCACACTGGAAATGTGGGAATCAGGGTATGATCAGATTTTTTTGTCTTTCTGTTTTCCATGCTTGGCTGTGAGAATCATCTGAGACACTTGTGAAATATAGAAATTCCCAGGCTATTTTCCTGGAAATTCAGATTTGATGGGTCTGGAAAGGGTTCCAGGAACTTGTATTTTTTTTTTTTTTAAACAAGCACTCTAGGAATTTGTTATGCTTAGTGTGTTTAGAAAGCACTGATTAGTAGATCTGTCTCATATCAAGAGCCTGGCTATCAATTTACAAACCCAAAAGGAAACAGAAAAAAACTTAACTCTGAGTATTTCTATGGAGAAAACACCACGTTTAGAGACTATGGATTGTTTAAGGAACCTCTTGGTGGTGATATGACAAGAAGCATCTGACAAGAAAGAACAAGACACATTCTTTTAGCAAATTAAGCAATGGCAGGCCCAATGCTAGGTGCTGGGTCGGGGGCAAAGGCATGGGAGACCATAATCCCTGCATGTAGAGAGCTGACTCTCTAACGGAGGGACAGGAGAGGGACTAGGAAATTCTTTCCAGCCTTTTATTAAGGTCTAATTTACATAGAGTAAAACTGACCTTGTAAGGGCATAGTTCTGAGAGTTTTAAAAAACACAGTTCCTATATGTATGTACATGTATGCCTGAAACATTATGCTATACACCGGAAATTGACACATTGTAAACTGACTATACTTCAATAAAAAAAAAAAAAAAAAAAACCACAAAACGCAGTTCCACTGCTGCCCACCACCCTGCCACCGCAATTTCCCTGTGTCCCTTAGTCAAGTTTCAGGGTGACCAACTGTTCCAACTTGCTGGGGACTGAGTGGTTACCAGGGATGAAGATTTTTTCTGGGCTAAAACTGGGACAGTCCCAAGCAAACTGGGATGGATAGCCAATCTTTTAGATCAGACTCTCCCTCTACTCCTAGTCTTGGAAACTTGAACTGGTTTTGGTCTCTACAGTTTTCCAGTATGCAATCACATAGCATATAGCTTTTTGTGTCTGATTTCCTTCCCTTAGAATAATGAATAGAGTAGCGATTCTCACATGGTGCTGTGTGTATCAGTAGTTCTTCTCTTATACTGCTGAGTAGTATTCCACTGAATAGATAAACCACAGATGTGCATGCATCCCCCAGGCAATTGTAATTTATTGTAAACCTGTGGCTAGGGGTTGAGTGACCCCACCCCATCACAGGGATGTGCTGCCTCTTATTTCCCTCTGTCTTCTAAGACTACTCTCTCTGGCCCTTTTCTGTCCAAACTTTCACCACTATCTCTCAATCTGCATCTCAACGTGCAAGTTCATCATGAAGGAGGAGGAGGGTGGATGAGGGGAGACCAGAGGTGACACAGTTGTTGGAAGTGGTTTGCTCTGAGGGATCCCCAAATACTGTGGACACTTGTGCAGTGTTCCTTTCAGCCTGGAAGCACAGCCCTGAAATAGTGCACAGGCTTCAGAAAGAGGGAGTCAGTTGGCATCTTGCAGGAGCACAGCAAGTGAAAGAGGAGAAGAAAATTAAGACCGAAGGCATCGGAGAAATACCTCCTCTCATTAAAGAGTGCCTACGTTAAGCAGATCAGATCTTGGTTTTATAAAACATACGAGGAAAGCACCAGTCCCCATCAACTATATAAAACTCATTTCATCTTCTTGAGAAAGTAAGAGCCAGAGTCACTTCCAGTTAATGAAAAACTTAAGGTGGGCAAAGTAAAATGGTCTCACCTTGACTCAGGAGGCTATCTTTAAAACAGCGACAGCAAATCCAAACTCTTTCCCCCTTTCTTTGCCTTCCAAGAATAGACTGCCAAGCCTAGCCACGTTTCAGAAAAATATGCAACTGCAGCTCTCCCTGGAGTCTCTCAAGCTCCTGCTATTCTCTCCAGGTCAGAGACACAGCAGGCAAATACCTGTCTGTCTATTCAGGTCCTGCGACTCAGGCAGTGAGGCAAAAAGTCTGGACTCAATCCTTGCCTTGAGATAATTGCTTAGCAAACAGGATGCACACAATTCATTTTCTTTATTAATACTCCAGTCAGGAACCAGGCTCTGTGTCTGGTTTCTCATAACGAGAGGTGCCTTACAGCGGAGGTGACCAAATCTGCCTCACAGCTCCCAGCATCGTGAGGAGGCAAGAAGCCTCTCCTGCGGCAGATTCAGATTCCGGACATGTCTGCCCCCCATAAAGCAGTGGGCTAGAGGGGCCCTCTATGGAAGAGCGGGACAGGCTGATTCTCCTGCACGCGTGATTTTGGAAAAATTTCTTCCCTGCGCGTTTACTTGTTATATGTTGTGTGACCTTGATCTGGGTCTGACAGCTCCTTGGAAGGCATCCGCCCCAGACGACTGCAAACCCAGGGAGTAGAACTGCTGGCATTAGGCAGAACAGGGTTTGAAAGTAATTGTTAAGCAGGGCTAATTCAGATGTAACCAGCACAACCCTAGTGGCTGGCTCTACCACATAGCAGAAACCTGGTTAGTTTTTAAAGGTTATTTTTTTAAAAATGCTTGTACAAGAGGTGTTTCCTCAAGAGTGTTAAAGGACTTCTTGGTGGAATCTGTCCTCCTTCTCCCATAACTTTCATTCCATCTTAGTGGAAGGTGGTTTGCTATTAAAATAAAAGATAATCCATTATCACTATGAGTCTTGAACTGCCAGGGGGAAGCCTGCAGCTGACTGGAAGGAAAGGCTGATAACTTGCATTTAAAGGAAAAAAATAACAACTGCCAGTTGGTGTCTTGCCACAAGTCAGAAATACACCAGAAATCTGTCCATGGGCAGAGGGACTGGGGCCCTTGGAGGATTTGCAGTGGGATTTGAAGGCTTTCTATTTACCTCGAGGTGATTAGTTTGAGCCCAGTTTGAATCTGCAGTGACTAAGTTGGTTATTTTTGTCAAGCTCTTTGGTGACAGGTGTCCATGTTGCAAGAAACAAATTGGCACTAATTGGGCATCCCTGTTGGCGTCTCAGCAGGAGAGCACAACAATGGCTTGATTTGGGAAACTTCGCATTAACAGGAAGGGGACATCTGTGCTGGACATACCCATTCTGTCTGGTTGTTGTTGTTGACTTAGCTTTTGTTGGTTTTAGGAATTTGAGACACGTTCATTTTGAGTTTGGCAATTTTCACCAGTATTCCCTCTCCCACCTACCCCAAAACACACACACACACACATACACAAAACCATGAGAGAATTCTTCCAAAACAGTACACTGATGACAGGCCTATTGCTGTGTTTATCCAAGATCATCAGTGAGCGATGGTGGCCAGTGAACCCACTAAGATCAAGACATAAACTGTCAGCGGGCAGGGTGGTGGTATTTTTTGTTTACCTGTGTATCTGGTATTCGGTCAGGCACATAGTAGACGTTGAATTAAATATTTGTCAAATGAATGTATATTTGCTGAATGGTTGGATGATTGCTGTCTCTTCCTCTCTGAACTGTTAAGGCATGACAATCCTTCCAAGCAGAATCTCAGGCATTCAGAGCTGGGCAGGGAACCTAGCAATCATCTGAAGAAACTACCACCACTGTTCAGGGGCCTTAGTGAGGTGAGGGACTGGGAACAGAAACTCCGTCTTCCGAGCCCTGGGGCACTACTCTCTCAGTGCTCCTTCTGAGGAAGCGCGATTTCAGAACACAGAACGCTGCTGCTAATGAACAGCATAGCGGACCACGAATAGAGAAGCCTGATTTCTATATTGGGCTTCTCTCCTGATTATGTGGCCTCAAGAAAACCACTTAGCATTATTGGGTTTCTGTCGTTACAGTCTATTTGGGGAGACAGCAATCACGATAAAGATTGCCACATCTGAATAATAGCAGAACAAGTTGGAACACGAGGGCAAAAAATACTAGCACCATTTGGGGGTAAATTGTTTTTCAGCTTTAAATAATTAGTACAGTGACTGAGAACGTGTAAGGCTTTGGGGAGGTGACCCTTGATTCTGTAAGTCTTAAGGGCCCACGTGGCAGTTTCCGAAGTGGCTTGCCAGCATACTCTAATGATCCACCAGGGGGTGGTAGAGGTCAAGTTGTTCTGTATCAGAGGCGGTAGAGTGATTTGTGTTTTGTAATTGAGAGGAAGTAGGACAGAGGAGGCTAGTCTTAGGTCAATGTAAATTTGAGATGTCCTACTTTTACCGTGTCCTCCCTATTGGTGGCATCCACATAGAATGACCAAGGTTTGGACTCTCACTGTCAACCTAAAGCAACTCTTTGCATTCTTTGGCCCTTGTGGAAACTATAGAAACAGAAGTCTAGAGAGAACAGAAGATATGGGATGGTTCCTTGGCTGAAGATAACTTAAATATTCATTCATCTATGTAAGGGACACAGAAATAGACGAACCTCTTTAGCCACCCAGAAACTCATTCGAATTTTGCTACCAGTGCAGGTGGCTGCATTTCTCTTTTTCCTAAGGCAGACGCTCACTGCCTGGGATTCACTGAACGGGATGAGAAATGAAGATGCAGTCTAATCAGAAGAGTGTATAATGATGACCTCATAGTACTCTGCTTGAGAAGCTTCAAAGAAAGGTTCAGGCTTGGGCTATCTGGAGCCATGGAGGAGACAGCCCTGTTCAAAGATGGCTATGCCTCTCTCTGGCAAGTAACTGTAGTCCTGTATCTGGCAAGTATCTACTTTCTAATTTAAGGGTGCTAGAAAAGGCCAGAAAAGATTCTGCTAGACTGAGCCAAATTCACACATAAAGAAGGAGATGGGGCCCTAGCAGCTCACTCAGTCTAGGTCATCACCTCACCACGAGAAAGACCTTCTTATTACTGTGAATGCACTGATTCCTGTTGCAGATGTAGCTACTGGAGAGCTGCTGCTTTACAGAGTGGTTCTGAAAGAGAAGGTCACTTCCTTATGCTAATTATCTGTATGTAAATTCTAGTCTAATAATAATAATAACAATGATAACATTCAACATTTATGCAGTGCTTTTACGTGCTAGTCATTGTCTCTTTATTAACTCATTAAATCCTCACAGTCCTATGGATTGGACTCATTATCTCTGTTTTATAGATGGAGAAACTGAGGTACCAAGCTAATTAAGCAACTTGCCTAAGGTCAAACAACAGGTCAAGAGCCAGGATTCAAACTTAGGGGGTCTAGAGCTAGAGATCATGGCACTGATGTCTCACACTGTATAAACTGTTGTAGGAAAAATATGCACAAGTTATTCTGGGACAAGAAGACCAGCCAAGGAAGAAGGCTGCTATGGTCCTTTTGACCTTGACAACAGAGCTGACAAGAACCTCGTAGACCATTCCCGTGTGGCAGGAGGCAGGGTGTATTCACTGTAGGGGACAGACTCTGGTGCTTGGAGGGAAGTAGGTAGTTTGGCAAGGCTCTGTAAACATGTGTCATCTTTGGAGACAGTGCACAGTTACCAGGGATCAGCAATCTGTATTTCAAGACCTCGTCTGGTACATTTCTTTGTATTATATGTTTGTATTTCCTTTCTTATTAAATCTTAACATTTGGAAGGGTTAGGTTTTAAAATAGTGGCCCCTTATATCTGGGCTAATGAAAAGCAAAAAAAGGTTCTGTGCCCCCTATACTTGGGGTCCTGGGGTGTTACAGCAGACACTGTGAATGTTCCATCTGTATCCACAAGACCCCCTGGCAAGCACCTGCTATGAGAGCAGACAGTGTCTAGCATGCCGACAGCTCCCTGCTTCTTTCTTCCTTTCTACTGAGACCTTTTTTGAACATCAAGGGAGCCTGTTTCACCCAACTCGGTACAACCCAAATGCCCAGGGCACGTAACTCCTCAAAGGGGTAGCCCTGCATCAATGAGGGGTGGGAATCAGTGGATAAATGTCTCAAGCTCTTCAGACTACTGGGTGAATTTGGAGATGTGTTTCCCAGTTCTCTAGAGGATACCCTATAGGGTTGAGCCCAAGGTGTCCTCAGAAGTAACTCACGCATTAACACACCCTCTATAGGCTTTTCTCACTTGCCCCATCGCCCACATACTCTCTCTGGGATCACCTCCCAGATGAACTAACTGCACCCAGATCCTTGGCCCAGGCCCTGTTTTGGGGGGAAATCAAACTCAAACAACACTGAAAAGTGGGCACGTGTATCTACAGAGCTGACTGTGGTGGTAGCAAAGAGGCTCAATGTGGAAGACTTCCCAGGAGCAGGGGCAACGGAGGAGGAACCTCTAAGTCAGATGCGAGACCCCCCTGCGTGTGAGGGCTCTCCATCTCAAGCCTTGGGATTTTAGGAAACATCAAATTTTCCTTGATCAAAGGGAGCCACTCCTTTCCTTTGACCTCATAATTTTTTGTGAGGGTGTCATGAAAGGAATCCATTTTTGTGGCTGAGGGATTCCACGTAATACGTTTTAATCAAGCCAGTAGCTGAAAAGACCAGCTTCCTGAATACAGATGAGTGCCCTTGGTACAATGAGCCCAGGAATGTCCTCAAGGTTCCAGTTCCCTGCAGTCCCATCCCTAAATGAAACTCCTTCATCCAATCATCTGGAATTGGAAAGAACTCCAGGCCCAGCCCCTGAGAAATGGAGACGACAGTATGTCATGATCTGCTCCTTCCCTTGTAGAGTTTTCATTAGCGGATGATCTTATTCATGGCCCTCCTGTGTGCAGGTATCTACAGTGGGGAATCAACATCTCTGCTGATGCTCAGCTTTTGTGATGGTGAAGGGGCCTATTTGAAAGTGATGGGGTGCAGGGGAGGTTGGTGGTAATTTACTGGGTTTCTGGAGGAGCAATTTTCTCCATTTTCTCTGGGAGACTCTAGTCAAGTAAAAAGTGAGATACTCAGGCCCTGTGTAGTTAAGATGCCTATGACTCAAGTATTCACCAAGCTCTAGTGTCTAGGACACAGGGAACTTTCCATGCTATGAGTCCACACTTGATCATATTCTGTTCAGTTCTGGGAATCACACTTTGATAGGACTTTGACCAACTAGACAATGTTCAAAAGACTAAAAACCATGTCATACACAGTACAAAGTAGTAAGTTGGGCTTTTTTCTCTATAAGGTGATAATTGCACCCTTTTGTCTTTCAAGTTCAGAAGCAACTGAAAATACAAACAGAGGAGCTCTAAGCATCATGTTTATTGTTGGCAAAACTGCATTCATGGAGAAGGGGTTAATCTGCATATTGGATTTTGGGAGCTATGCTTGTCAGAATTGGAACTGACGGAACAGACACTGAACCAGCCCATGTTAAGGGGCATCTGTGGACCTCCCTGTACCTGCTGAACACAGAGAGCAAGGACAGAGAAGGTCCTTCAGCCATGCATCTGTAAGGCAGAGCTGGGCTCTGACCCAGGTCTTCCTTCCACATGGAAGCAGGAACAGGGGTGAACACGCAGCTCTCTAGCAGGTCTGTGAAAGAGATGGCTGAGCAGGAGCTGAGCCTCTCCAGTTTAGGACTTGTGTCAATCTCCCCTATTAGATAAGGGTCTCCACACACTCTCGGGAGGAAGATGGAGGGGACAGGGAACAAGGGAAACGATCCTTCTTAATGCTTCTGGAAGAGCGAAAATGCCTATTTTATGGGCCGGGACAGAATCATGGTAGAGGGAGAAAATGGATTTCCCAACAGCGTATCGGGAAATGAACATGTTGATCTTGAGAAAAGGAAGATTAAACGAAGGCATGATGTTTATTTAAAAGTCTGTCGTAGAAAAAAGGGCAGAGTGGGTCCAGTTACTAAAGTACAAAAGCAAACAACGAAAACATTTTAATTCTCATTATTAGGGTAATTCTGGCCTTCTCTCCAAAAGGCTATCTTAGTCATTGAAAGTTTTCAAGCAACGATTGCAGATATCTGCTGAAGATATTTAGGTGTTTGGAATCTGGGAAAATTTCCTATGATCCTTCTAAACACTAAGATTCTTTGATTCTACGAAGGGCAAGAAAGTCAGTACAAATCTGTCTTTTAAGTAGAATGGGTAAAAACTCTTTTAAGTATAGACAACTTTTGAACACACAGACGATGAAAGCAGAGAAAAAGAATGAGAGACTAGCTTAGATAATATAAAATGACTTGTCTTTCTACCAAATCTTTGCTCATATATACATGATAGTCAATGAAATGATAAGAACTTCAAATACAACCATGTTTTCCTCTTAGTACAAATGCTCTCAGGCAAGGAAAGAAGGACAGCTAAGTATCTCCAGTTCACAATTTGACAATCAGCCTAAAAGTTGGTATAAAATAAATGTAAACAGTTATACCACTCCCATTTCACTCATCCACTCTCTCCAGAAAAATATCAAAATGGTTCACTATATTCTTAAATACATTTGATTTCCTAGGATAAAGAGCCTTAGAAATACAGAGGGTACACTTAGGAATAAGCTGGGAGACACCAGGAAAGACTCATGCTTGAAAGTAGTCCATCTTCTCTACTGCCTACAATTTTTTTTTCATAAGAATTTGTTCCTATCAAAATGAAAACAACATTGGAAGAAGGAAAAAAAAACAAAAAACAAAAAACCCAGAACCTCAAGGGAGCTCTCTGTTTGCAGGGCTCATTGTAAATGGCCCTTTGAAAAGGGATCCAAAAGGGAATCTATGTCATTTGTATATGATTTGCTGAAATTGAGCTCTAATAATGAATTAGGCCAGAAGGGCTGAAATCCAGAAGCATTTGCCCATCAACAAAACATCAGTTTTTCTGTTATCACTGACACTAACATTCTCCTTGTGGTATCTAGTTTAACTTCTAGCATGCCATTAATATCTATCACTTGGACATTTCTCTTTCTTTTCTCCATGTTTTTTCCAGATCACATAGGTTTTTGGCTAGGAGCTCCCTGAAGGAGGGAATGAATCTTAGGTTTCTATTCTTCTAAAAAGGTGAGTAGCCAAGTGGAAAGATCATGAACTTTCAAGTTGGACCAAATTTGCTTTGAATCCCACTTAGCAATTTTGAAGCTCAATTTCCTCCTCTGCAGGAGCTTCTGGAAAACCATTTAATCTAGATCTCTGACCCAGTGTTTAGCGCAGTGCCAGGAGTCTCCTAGATTCTCCATAGGAGTTTGTTGAATGATCGTCAACCTTACTTGACAGTAAACAGAATTGGTGAGGTGTTGGGAGAGGGACAAGGAGAAGGAAGTAAAAAGCAGCTGTGAGGTAATGGACAAGATGTCTCCTGCATCTGTCTTGCTTGCTGAATTACTTCATGTGGCATCAAATCCATGCTGAGTTGGAAATTGTGTGCTTTATTTTCTACCCTGAGACATCCAGGTAAAACCACTACAAAGTGCTTATGAATGGTATGGAACTCCTGTTTTCTTGCCCTCCTCTACCAGTCTTCTATTTTGTAGGGTTTACTGCTCCAAATGTTTTTCCTGGCTGTACGACTGGCTGGTATCAGTACTTGAGTTAAGTGTGACATTGACCTCAGAAAATACTTCCATCTGTCCATACCTCCCTTAATTCTAAACTTCTTGATGGCAAATGCCTTACTTTGTCTCCTGTCTATCTCAGAGTCTTTTATTTCAAGTAACAGCAAAAATGCTCCAAACAGCTTAAACAATGAGGGAAACTTATTGTCTCACATAACAAGAGTAGTGGAGGGGATGTGGTGGCAGCAGTTGGCCCCGTAGCGTTGTTGAGAATGGTTGGTGATGGTGATAATGGCAAGCAGACTAGCATTGTCAGTGTTATTCTTGCTCTAAAATTCTCCAAAGACAATGCACCCATTATCTGCCTGCTCTGTGGGCTATTCCCACTGCCCCCTGTCTTGGAACATTACTGAGAAAGGGGTGTGTTTACCACCCTCCCTACTTGCTAGTTGGGGGAATATGTTACAAAGGAGTGGCAGAAGCTCAGGGAAGGCCTTACATCTATTTGTCTGTTTGGTTATGTATCTGTTACTCACACTTATTTCTTCAGGTGAGTTAAATGTCACTCACCTGTGACACTTCTGTGGGCTCACAGGATATTCCCATCAATGGGGCCATTCTCCTGCCATTTTCTTGGGTGGATGTAACTCTTTTACGGATGGTCAGTCATGAATCTTTCCTCAGCCCCCAACAGACTAAGGTTCACCTCCAGGTTGTTGCTGTCGGGGTCCCTCTGCCCCTCAGTGTGGCTCTATGATGACATGGCGTTGCCTCTTCTCTGTATGGCCCACGGCTAGCTCCTGGGAATCATGTATCTTTCACCCTGATAAACTGCGAATGCAGGCCCATCTCAAAGTGCCCTCAGAGCTGGCTGTTAGTCCTTCTCACGCCCTCTAGAAGCAAGAGGCAAAGCTGACTCCACGGCATCTCCCAAATGCAGGGGTGGAGGAGGAAGCCTGGCCTCTCCAGGCATAAGTAAAGCAGTTAATGCCATTCCCTATTTCCTCTGGAAGGAGGGGAACTGTAGCATGGGAACAACTCTCTCTAAAGAAATACTGTCTCCCATAAAAAACAAACTTATGGTTACCAAAGGAGAAGGGGGAGATAGAAACAAATCAGGAGTTTGGGATTGACAGACACACACTACTATATATAAAATAAACAAGGATCTACTGTATAGCACAGAGAACTATATACCATATCTTGTAATAACCTATCATGGAAAATAACCTGAAAAAGAATATATATATGTGTGTGAATCACTTTGCTGTACACCTGCTAACACAACACTGTAAATCAACTATACTTCAATTACAAAAAGAGAAATATTGTCTCCAAAATACTCCTTTTAGTTCATATTCTTACCCCAGTAGTTGTAGAGCTGGTTTTTCATGAGGTCCTTTGGAAGTCCTACCTGAAGGGTCTTCAGATCACCTTCAATGCATATATGGTCTTTATCCTACTGGTATGTCAGTCACAAATGAGGCAGGAGCAGTCTTATCTTAACATTCATGTTACACGGACATCAACAGAAGAACAAGACACTCCTCCTGTGTGTCTGTCTGTGAACCCCTTGCCAGTTAGTTGTTCCCAGAAGACTTCCTCTCACATCCCACTCTGGGTGCCACGTCCTCCCCCAAACAGCTGGCCAAGAGAACAGCAATAACAAGAGTGGCTCAGACTAGTCAATGTTTATTCTTGAGCTGGGGATAGGGCCACCTCCCAGAGCATATGGTCATGGTGGAGAATGACGAGGTATGACCAAACTGAGGGGATGGGTACCCCATGGCAACTAATAACTGAACATGTAGTATCTATCAAATGATGACTCTGGAAAGCTCAGAGTCAAGGATGCCTGCCAGAAAGTCCAGTCTGTCCTAAAAATTATTAGGCTTTTGGAGGTGAATGATGGGCTTATAGAAAGTATGGAAGGGGCTGCCCAGATAGCAGAAATCAGAATGAAGCTGGGCTGGTGGTGAAAGGATCTCTGGGGCTGTCGGAAGGCTCACGGTTTCCTGCTTGTGAATGGGCAGCAGATGAAGGCCCGTCTCTCTGTGGGCCTGTTCTCCGTGGGGGATTCTCCCCCTGCTTGAGTTTGGTCAGGTTGAAAGACCTCACTTTGACTGGCTGGAGGGTACTTTTCCTTTCATTTCTGTGGACAGCCCAAGGCTGCTCAGATGAGCTTATTGGACTATCGTGGTTCTGTCTGGAGGAAGAACTCGGTTGAGAGCAAGCTGCTACCCAGCATGCTCTGGGGCCCCTGTGCCAAGCCCCTTTTCCATCCTGACCTGTGAGATCCTGCCTGCTGCTTCTCACTGTCAATCAGGCCGGATCCTGTCAAATTATGCAGTGCTACTCTCAGCCACAGGAGCCAGGTTGAGACCTAAAATTCATTTTCACATGCAACTTAAGCCAAGATCTTTTTCTCAGGTCTGCAGTGGTGTTGAGAAGAAATGGGATGCTGAGGGCCAAACACATGGAGTATGAGGTTAAAACTGTGCCCTCTTCCTCAAACCCTGTAGCACCAGCCCATTGTGCTGCCCCGTCTAGCTGAGCTGCTCCTGAGGTAATGGTTTCTACAGTACCCCCACCCCTATCCTCAGGACTGGAAAAATAAAATTTTATTGATGGCTTCTATTTGTATATTTTGAACAGGGTGCACTTTATCTCAACATCTTTCCAGGGCTTGATTTAAGATCTAGCTTATCAGTAATTCTAGACTGTGTTAAGTTCTCTGCAGAATTAATTATTATTTCTTGTTCCTTTTTTAAGCACCATTCAGGAGGGCAAGAGATGCAGTCTAGATAAATAATGGAGGTGTTAAGAAACACCCAACACAGTGTATGTGTGTATGTATGTGTGATAGTATACTTTTATATGTATAAATAGAATATACAAAGAGATAATGCAATTATCTAAAAACAAACAAACAAAGCATAAATACAAAACAGAAATAGACTCATAGACACAGAATACAAACTTGTGGTTGCCAAGGGGGCAGGGGGTGGGGAGCGATAGACTGGGATTTCAAAATGTAGAATAGATAAACAAGATTATACTGTATAGCACAGGGAAATATATACAAGATCTTATGGTAGCTCACAGAGAAAAAAATGTGACAATGAATATATGTATGTTCATGTATAACTGAAAAATTGTGCTCTACACTGAAATTTGACACATTGTAAAATGACTATAAATCAATAAAAATGTTAAAAAAATAAAAATTTTTTTTCTAAACTTTTTTTTTCTTTTTTTGAGCTGACTTATTGATTTTGCATTTTTATTTAATTCCCTTTGTTGTTTGTTTTGGGGGATGAGGTAATTAGGTTTTTATTTATTTATCTTTTTTATTGAAGTATAGTCAGTTTACAACATGTCAATTTCTGGTGTACAGCATAACGTTTCAGTCATACATATACATGTATATATTTGCTTTCATATTCATACATGTATATATTCTTTTTCTTTATTAGTTACTACAAGATATTGAATCCCACTCCCTTTCCCCTCAGTTATCATAAGTTTGTTTTGTATGTCTGTGAGTCTGTCTCTGTCCTGTAGGTAAGTTCATTAGTATCTTCTTTTCTATTTATTTATCTTTAATGGAGGTAATGGGGATTGAATCCAGGACCTTGTGCATGCTAAGCACATGCTCTACCCCTGAACAAATCACCCAGTCCCCCAACAAATATTTACCCACCCCTCAACAAATAAATTTCATACCTATAGATCTGTCCAATATAGAAGGATGGAGGTCATGCTCAGATGTTGAAAGTTTTCACAGCTGCATTCTGTGAGCCTATCTGCCACAAGCCCTGATGAGTTTACATCTTTTTTAGAAGAGGTCCAGGTAGGCTCAGAAGCAAAGAAGAGTAAAAAGGAGACGTGACGACTGGAGTAACTCACTGCTCACTGATTTACCCCTGGAATCTTAAAGTTCTTAAAGTTGGTGTCCTTATCATGGTTGATCCCTGACAATTTCCTAGATTCTGTTCTTTCATGGAGAGCAGGACCCATACCAAGTCCATCTTTGAGGCATCCCAAAATAGATTTCTTTAAGGAAGTTAAATGAGAAGCTATGCTCTACACTGGAAATTGACACAACATTGTAAACTGACTATAACACAATAAAAAAAAAAAAAGAGAAGCTAATTATGTATTTTTAGTCCTGGTTTCCTTCACAGTCAGAGGCTTCCCTCCCTACAAGATTCTCTGATTCTTGGGATTTTTCAGACATGCAATAAATCGTATGGAGTTTGCACATTCCCGCAGCCAATGTTAATGGGAGCTAATATTTACATAGTGCTTCTTACGTGTTTCCACACTGGTCTTAGGGATTTCCATCTGTTAATTCACCAGGTATATACAGTCATCATCTCCATTTTACAGATATGGAAACAGAGGCATAGAACACTAAATAAGTTACTCAAGGTCCCACTGTTGGCAAGGAGTGGACCCAGAATTTGGCAGTCTGGTTTAAGGGCCAAGCTCATAACCATTCTGCCACGCTATTGTCATTTGGCATTCAGAGACAATAAGGGGCCAGGTGTCCCCTAGAGACTGACAGTAGATGCTTGTATGAATGACAAGCTCTGACCCTAAAGAAAAAGCAACATTCGGGCGTTCTGCTCACTTTCATTCTGTTCTGTATCATACTGGCGAGTCAGGTGCAAATGAGGCAGGGGAGTTTAATTTTGGCATTCTGATACATAGTCATCACAACATGTAACAGAAGAACAGGAGATGCTCTTCTTATGTGTGTGAAAGCCCTTTTCCTGTCACTGAGAGGTACATGGTGAGTCATGCATAGAATAATTATTCTCAAACGGCATTATCGCTAGCTTGAGCTTCAGTGATGGTTCTTGTTTTTAAATCGATCACATGCAATACATGATCAGAGTAGCTGCTGTTGGGGTATATGTGGGAAGTAGGTGGAGGAGGGAGGACATGGAGGCAGAGAATTAGTGTAGAGATAACAGAAGAGAGTAAGATCAGATTTCACCCTCCAGGAGTCAGGCAGACCCATCTAAATTTACTCCTTACTCTGCTCCCAAAGACTTCGTGTAGTCAGCTAAACCCACTTCCGTATGCCCCCCGAATATGTACTACTGTGCGTCTGAGTGCTTATGTACTGCCCCCTCCAACTGGGACCCTCTTTCCCATCCTCTGTCTTTGAGGGAATCTTCTATAATCTTTAGACATACTGAGAATTCCATCTCATCTGCGCAGTCTTGCCTGAGCACTCTCACTTTCTAAGACTATGCACAAATGGTTGGGAAGTGGGTTGAGATTCACATCTGGGGATGTGTGATTAGGCATAAAGACTTATCTATGGTCTAGGAGGCAGTGTCTGGGTCAGACCGAGGGCCCAGTAACTGCGGTTTGTAAGAAGGCTCTGAGAGTTGTCCCTCAGCTGAGCCTGAGTTCTGAGGAAGTCAAGCAATGCCTGTGGCAGAGCCAGAAGGTCAGAGAGGCTGGTGTGGTCGAGAAGAGCAGGCACCAGAAGCAACCTGCTTGAGCCTCATTGTACCCATGTGACAGGTCTCAGCCAGGGCATCAGTTACAGGACCTCTCTCTCCTCACAATTTCACCAGCATGCTTTCTGTATCATTCACGTGGTGTGCGATCATTTACACCTTCCTAATACTAGTAAATGTTTTCTGTGTGCTGTCTCTCCAAATTCCATGAGACAAAAAGATGATCTATTATATATATTTTAGTATCTTTTTAGTGCGTTAAGATTGTGCTGTGTATGTGTGATAGCCATGCCAGCAATTTCAACCGCCTCAATGAATTGCAGCAGTCCCATCTGTTGTGGGTTGATCTGTATCCCATAAAAAAGGATATTTCGGAGACATAACCCCCAATACCTCAGAGTGTGACCTTATTTGGAGACAGGATCTTTATAGAGGTAATCAAGTTAAAATGAAGTAATTAGGGTGGATCTTAATCCGGTATGACTGATGTCCTGATAAAAACGGGAAATTGAGACAGAGGGACTGACACACATAGAAGGGAGGCTGTGTGAAGACACAAATGGAGGAAATGTGCATCTATAAGCCAAGGGCAGAGAGGCCTGGAACAGAACTTTCCCTCACAGCCCTCAGAAGAAACCAGCCCTGCTGACACCTTGATCTTAGACTTCCAGCCTCCACAACTGTGAGACAATACATTTCTCTAGTATGAGCCACCTGGTCTGTGGTACTTTGTTACAGCCACCTTAGCAAACAAATACACTGCATGCTACTTACTGAGCACTTATTCCGTGTTAGGCTCTGTTCTACTCACTTCACAAGTAATTAACTCCTTTAGTCTAACAAAATCTCCCTGAGATAGGTGCAGTACTATTGCTACCAGAGGTGAAGAAACTCAGACCCAGAAACATTAAGTCAATTTCCTAAGATGGCTTAGATGGTGAGTGACAAGGCTGAGATGTAAACCCAGGCAGCCTGGTTGCAGAATACACACTCTTAACCATTATCTCATGCTGCCCACTAAGTACCCATTGTCTAAAAGTCTATAGACTGGTGGGTTTTAGGCTATATTCACTTCACATGTGTTTTGTTTGACCTTGAAGCAGAACGTATTTTCTAAAGATGCAAGAAACCACATCTCTGATCCCATATGCTCTTCCATGGTGTAACCTTGCCACCTCTCTTCAAGAGATGGAGTCTATTTCTCTGTCTCTGCTTCCATGAGATGAAGTAGGTAACATGACTGCTTTTACAAACAGCAAAGGATAAAAACGATGCTGTGGAAGGTCCAAGTATAGTTCTTAAATGGTCTGAAAGTTTCTGTTCTTTGTCTCTTGGAAGCTGGTTGCCATGTAAATGCACAACTTCTTGAGACCACCATGCTGTGAGAAGGCCAAGCACATGAAGAGTGCTTCAAATGGTTGAGACACCATTCGAAGACAGGGAAAACAGATAGAACCAAGGTGCATAGATATAGAGGGATTACATATGGGTGTGAGAATCCATTATTTTGGAAGAAAATCCACAGCCCCAGCTACCTTAACTGATGCCACATGCATCAGAAGCAAATCATTCATGGGAGCCCTTCTCAAATTCTTGGCCATGAACCACAAGTCATGGGCAGAATACAATGGTTGTAGAAAATGACTAATGTGGGGTTGTTTGTTACTCAGCATAGATAACTGATACAAACCTTTATGATGTTTTAAATAATTTAAATTGGTTGCCAACAGTTACAAATTGAAACAGGCCTCTCTTACACATACACCTACCTCTCCCCATAAAAGGATTTTCAGCTTTTCCTGAAGAATTAGAAGAGTCAGCTCTTCCTGGTTAGCAACGCTTGCTTGAAATTGAGTAGGGCTACCCTTTGGATGGGGCACATGCATTCTGTTGAGATCCTCAGAATCCCCAACAGACCTCCTTTCCTCCATTATGCAACTGAAGCTACGTGGCTGATTTCAAATGCCTGGATGGGACAGGCAGGCATTTGAAATCAGCCACGTAGCTTCAGTTGTTTCATTAAAGCCTCCCACTCAGTCCCCAACTAGTCACCAACAGTCCCTGCCTCCTCCAGATATTTACACAGCTACACCAGGTGCTGGAGCTCCAGAGCGACTGGCCCTACTCTCTATTTTTCCAGTCTCCTCCGTGTACCATCTCCACACTCAGGAAGGTTGGGGCGTGCAGCCAGGCCATCGTGCCTTCCCAGGCTTTCCTTTTGCTTCGCTACCGCAGGAGGGGTGCTTCTCCAAAATCGAAACTTCATACTGTGCCGTTTCTTCATTTCATTTCCAGCCCCCATGCTGCGTGACCATGCGACACATAGCCATTCCGTGAGAACTGAGAAGGATATTGGCAGTTTGGGAGCTGTTGTTCCTGCTTATGTATGCAAAGAACATAATTGCTAAGTGCATCATCTGCTGTAATTTACACATCCACATATAGCACTGAGCAGGGCATTCTCTTCTTCCACGGGCACCCAGGGTTGAAGTTGCGTACACACACTAGCCTAGAGAGAAGCTGGCTGTTTTCCAAGGCCCGAGGCGGCCCAGTGGAAGACTTGAACAGTGTGGTTTCTAAGACCTCCAGAATGGAACTGGCAGAATTTCTTCTCAGATTATTTGGAATTTTCACAGGGAGGATGCAAGGGATAAATCTGCCGCATCTCACCTCTTTCGGCACTCTTTTCAAATGAGTTTCAGACCCCTTGTAAGAGTTAGGCATGATGATAGATCTAGGATTCACGGCTATGTGCAAGTGATGGTTTAAATAAAGACTCATCCCTGCCCTCGAAACACACCCCTTGGAGCAGAGCTAGATCTCTTGAGGATTTTCCCGGGGAGAAAGCACTGCCTGGTGGCAGATGGGTTCAGACGTATGAAGTTTGACCAGCTCTTAAAGGGGCACTGCTCTTTGACTTTGCTTCACTCTTGGGTTTGCATGCATTTCTAAGGCATGTAGAAAGTGTCACTGATTGATTGTAGAGTGGGAAGGGCACTCAGCTGAGGCTTCAGGATTCAGCTTAATTCATGGTAACAGTACTTCTGAGATGGCCTCTGGTTGTACCTTAGACCTCAGTTTCTTCAAAAAGTTACAGATGCCACCAGCAATGTACCCAAAGTTGGGAAGGCTACAAGGTAGTATGAGGTGTCTGCTCTCCACTAGGTTATATTTTGAGCTTACATTTTAAATCAGGAGACAAAATGAATACATGTGGAACAATGATTTTGGAAAAAGACTGGAAAAAGAGAATGTGAGGAACCTCTAAACTGGGCATGATAAATAGACTCTGGTATCAGACTTGTTAGGTTTGCATTCTGGCTCAGCAACTCAGTGACGTGACCTGGGACAGTTTACAGAACCACTCTGCCTCAGTTTCCTCACTTACAAAATGGGCATAAGAGTGCCTCTGTCAGTGTCACTGTGGAAGCTAAAGGACTTAGCACATGTAAAGGGCTGAGAACAGTGCCTGGCCCTTGGAAAGGACTCAAGGAATGCCAGCACTTAGCATTTTGCCTGTAATTCTGCATCATTTAAACATTTTTTGTATCCCTTGTGATCTCCTTTATCAGTACCTCATTAAATGTCAGAACAGCACCTCCTGTCACCAGGCCCCAAAGAATTGTTAGTGTCACTCTTTTTCTAGCTGCAAAGGGCAATGAAATAGGGCTGGCCTTTGCAGCCAGGATAGCCGCACTACCATTTGTTGGCTGTTTTATCTTAGGCCCCAGGGTTAATCTTTCCATATCTTGATTTCTCCATCTTACATGAGGACAACAGTTCCCACCTCAGAGGACTGTTACGAGTTGAACTGTATCCCTCAAGAAGACATGCTGAAGTCCTAATCCCCCAGTACCTTTGAATATGAAACAGGGTCTGTATAAATGTAATCAGGTTAAGACGAGGTCATGAAGGTGGTCCTTAACCCAATATGATGGGTATCCTTATAGAAGAAGGACATTTGGACACAGGCACACACGGAGAGGGGAAGCCCAGGTAAAGATACAGACACAGAGGGGAGACGGCTTTGGGAAGATGGAGGAAGAGACTGGCATTATGCTGCTGCTGGAAACTGGAAGAGGCAAGGAAGGATCTTCCCCGAGGGCCTTCAGAGAGAGCATGGCCCTGCCAACACCTTGCTTTTGGACTTCCAGCTTCCACAACTGCTTGAGAATAAATCTCTGTTGTTTTGAAGCCATTCGGTTTGTGGTACTTTGTGATGCAACCCTGGGAAACAAATTCAGAGACTGCGTATACAGTGGACTACAACAGTGTGTAGCATGGAGCGGGTGCTCAAAAGTAGTTCTTCTGAAAGCGACAGGGCAGGGAATACATGCCTTGCATTTGCTACCGAGGAGATCACTTAACTGGCCAAAGGGACAGAAGAGAAGGTTCAGTTCTTCAGTAGGCACCTGGGGTCCTGCACAGGCGAGGTTTCAAAGGCTCCGTCTTCTGTTTATTCAGAGCCCTTGGTGCTTCATGGGAGGAAGAGGGGAGCCCATGCGGGCCTTCAGCCACTAGAGGGCATCTGAGGGACACCAGATCAATAGGAGCCAACCTCCTGTGGTCAACCAAAGGCTGCACACCCTGCATGACCCACTGTGCAAAAGAGGGACTAAACAGCTCAAACAATGAATGGATTTGTTGGTTTCTTTTGGCCAGTAGCTAGTCAAGTGGTTGAGTTAGGAATTCTGAGCAGGTAAGAGTGTAAACATCTCAGCGGGTGTCCTGTCTGACTTAGGACTGGTAGCTTTTTCCCCATCTGTGTGGGAACAGGCAGAACAAAGAACTCTAGTAATAAAAATAAACTTAAAACAACCAAAGAGAATAAGTGACAGATTTAAGCCCAGTTATACCCTTGAATAATAAAAACAAGCAAGGCTATTAAAATAGGAAGCCCCAAGATCGGACACCTACCACATGCCCTTCGGAAAGGTTCAAAGTAGAGTCTTGAACTAGAATCCCACTTCATGGCAATCCCTGTAATTCAAAATCTGGCAAGTGACAAGGGGCTGAACAGGAGAGGCAAAGCCACAGAGGTTGAGGTGGGGATTAGAGATTTAATTCTGTCTCTTTCTCAGTGATTGACATTCTGCTCGACCCTAGACAATTCACTTAACCTGCCTGGGTCATTGTTTCTCAATGTATAAAACAAGGATAATACCAGTTACCAGATCAATTTTCTAGAGTTCATTCAGGTCCCCTAATGAAAGGCGCATTATGAACACAAATTGTAATTATACCTGAGAGTGCTTTTTTCTCTAAGGGAACCAGAGGGCTTTTCTGTCTTTGAAACTTCAATTATGAAAGTTGGAATCTTATGCATTCGTCAGTGGTGGATGAAAATGTATTCATAATATGAATCACATAAGAGCAGGTTAATGATGTTCAGAATCTAAAAGTGGTGCAGTATTGACGTGAACAAATTACCTGGAATCAGGAGACTTAGGGTCTAGTCCTCATTTTTTCCCTAATTAACCCTGTGGCCTTGGGCAAGTCACTTCACCTCCCTCTGCCTTAGCCATAAAATAATGCTTTCCAAATTCTAACCATTCTCTTCATGATTTTTGCCATATCTAACAACCATCTACATTATTATCAAATTGTTATACTTCATTATGTTTTAATTATTTCTTTAAATTCATTCGTGCTTTAAACTTAGTACTGCCCACAATAGCCTTGACCTAAACAACAGTATTCCTAACATTCCAGGTTTGGTGTGCTAGGTATATGGATATCTATACACGGGTGTATTTGTGGATTACTCATTAAAGGAAAATACAATTATCAGAAAAAATAAATATTAATTATTAGAAAACATATTTTTAAAATACAAATCTTAGAAAATATAATTTTTAGGAAAAAATACTCTACTTGTATACCACCTGAAATGTATCATGTATTAGCTCATGTATCCTATTAGCCTATGTACCAATTTAGAAAAAAAAATTGGCCAACGTTATCTTGACGGATTCTTCCAAAGCTATGAGCCTATGAAAGAAATTAAAGTAAATAAAAAACAAAAAGCAGAGAAGCTAATGGTTTTGATAAAATTTGGATCTATAGCATAGCAGAGAAGCTATACATGTTTCAGACTAACGGTATTTTCGCTCCCAGACAGACGTGTTAACGCCTGATAATGTTAAGTTAGAAAGAGATTGGCAAAAGCAGCATCAAATGGATACTGATGGGAGCAAGTTGGGAGAAAATGTCCTTTAAAAAATATTAACTGAAAAGACAGATTCTCAAGGCAGGAGAGAAACTCATCCCACAAAGCCAGGATTTGTGTTGACTGTTTACCAAAACATTGTATAAAATACCGGTAAATTTAGAAAGAAAGTGTTTATGTCAAAGTATTTGATTAATTTAGGAGGTGAGAGGGTACCCGCAGCTCTACAGTTGTTGGTTTATTCAAGTTGTCATGGTCTTTGAGTGCTAACAACATTCCAGGTCCTGTTCTAGGCACTAGTGATACATCTATGCACTAAGTCCTTGGCTGTGGCATCATGGGTGACTCAGGATGACACCATGCTGCAGCCACAGGGACCTGGAGATAAAGGCTCTGTGTTCAAGCATCACCTTGGTGTAGGCAGAGCTGTGAGAGCTATACCAAGTCCTTTTACTTTTCTGGGTCTTCATTTCCTCACCTTTAAGGGAGGGCTAAAGTATTTTCCAGGAAAGGTTAAACTGACAGAGAAGATGTAAACTGACCCGGCATGGCACAAATAGCAAATGCTACACAAATGTTCGTTGAATTTGAATCTGAGAATCCTAGCTTTCAAAGGGAATTTACAGATAATGTAGCCTTTTCTTTCCCAGAAATAGAGCTGGAAGCCGAGAGAAATTTAAGCTGAAGGACACAATATGTAAGGCTGGCCTGTCACCTTCGAGGTGAGATTTGCATTGTTGGGCTGTGTGATTCAACTTTCCAAATAAGGTGACTCTACACTCAGACAGAGCTACAACCAAATATAACAACACACAGTCATCTAAATATATCCCCAAACCTAGCTACAACGGCTTGATGATAATTATTCACTCTGGCTAATCCAGCCCATCATTCTCTAGCTTTAGGGTAAAAAAATTCTCTATGAGCTGCCATTAGGGTTTGTTAGCTTACATTTTAGGATAAGTTTGCCATCTTTGTTGTATTTTTTAATATGTGGCACAGCCAAGATAATATTCGAATAACTATATTTCTACTTTCCTGTTCCAGGCAGGAGTAGAGTTGACTCAATCTAAGACCTGGGCAAGAAGGTTCACTGCCCTGGACCTTGTGTTCTGGAGGTCCTTTCTCCAGTCCTCCTCCCTCTGGGGCAAAGAGTCCAGGGCAAAGAGGATAGGCCTCTCCCTAGCTTCTCCTTTCAGACCTTACTCCTGGACCTGGGATTCTGGAATTTCTAGCCTAGATGATTCTAGCATTTGAGGCCTTTTGCTAGGGCTTCTCCACCAGGTCCCTCTTCCTTAGGGTAGACAATGCTTTGGACACAACCAACCTAGGCATGAGGGGCAACCAGGAGAGAGACAGGTGGAGGAAGTGATGGTAGACAACGCTTGGAAGTCCAGGTCAGAGTGTCCATACACGCATGCAAAAGGCCAGTCACAGCAGAGCAGAGTGGGTGGAAGAAGTAGGAAGAAAAGTGGGGTTGAGCTTGGGGTTTTATTCTACTCTTTCCCCAGACCTTGACAATGCTTCACTGGATCTAATTTCTCTCTTGGTGGGTATGTGGCTTGTCCCTTCTCCTTCATCCTGAGGGCTTCCCTTTGTCCATTCACAACTCCCTGCAAATCTACTGAGGGCTGATCTGGGCAGAGAGTAGAGGTTAAACTCAGATCAGATCATTCTCCCAGATGATGAGTAAAAAATGATCATCGTAACTTGTGAGCAGCCTTGATAAAATGTTTCCTAGAATCACAACATCTTAAAATCCGAAGAGAACTTGGGGGCCATTTCTCAAGTCCATGATGGTAAGAAAAATGAAAGCTGGGCAACACAGAGAAAGATAGCTAAATAAACACAGAATTAATCTAAAATCTCATCTTTGCCTATTGTTAGCATCTGGTTAGTCATCAAAGTATGCAATCACTAGCCAATGGTACCAAAATGTGATTTGTTCTTAGACCAAGGGTACTTCCACTTCGATGTCGTTGGAGGTGGACTTGCAGTTATATAAAGCAAAGAAGCCTTGTGACTATTTCGTACCCTGCAGACTATTCTGATAGAGACATAATAATTCTTGGTCCCTTTCAGGTGACTCTAAACACTTCCTATACTCTTATTTATTTTGTTCATTTAAATAATATTTTAAAATATTTTTTATTTTAGTATTTTTAAGTATTTTATTTTAGTATTTAAGCTGACAACTATTCCTTTCCCCCTAAAAATATCACCTGTCCTGTGTCGTGTTCCCTCTGTGCCTGCTCTTTGCCAAGGCAGGTACGACATGCTCATCTAGGGTACAAGGTCCGTGGCCAATAAAATCTTAGTAGTTCCTGTCTCAGGCAGCACTATAAAACCAACCTTCAATACCTAAACTAAAAAGTGGTTTTGAATTTTCGGACAGAAAGGCAGATCTAGAAAGGAAGGTAATAAGGTCACCCTAAAGCTTTTGGAGTTGCTTCAGCCACAGAAGCAGCTGGAAGGAAAATATTTGGGGTGGTAAAGAAAATCCACCCTTCAACATCCCACAGAAAACAAAGCCAGAGGAGACCGAGGAGATCCAACTGTGCTGCGTTAGCCACGCAGAGCTAACCAGCACCGAATGGAGGGCGGCATCTGCGAAGAACAGGAAATGCAGAAAATGCCATGAGACAAGGGGACACTGAGAGAAGAGCTCCTGAGAGAGAACAGCTGTGGTCAGCGTAGACGCAGCACAGAAATCCAGCTCGGTGACAAGGACAGTGCACAGTGCCTGGGCTCTCTGTGGGTGGAGAAGGAAAGAGCTGGGGACAAAGAAATGATGAGAGTTGTGTTGTGTCGAGGGAAGAATGAGGCATCTCCAACTCCACCTTGTTGACGGGAGTCCTTCAGTGCACAGGTCAGGTCTGCTCGGTGTAGAAGGCAGAGCACTTGCATCTCAGTACAGGGGCCTGGAACACGAATTCCTAAACTTTCCAATGTGACATTTCAAGGCCAGGCCTCCTCTGATGGGCATGCCAGGGGATGGTGGGGAGCAAGACTTCAGGGCCCTGCCACTTCCCTCTCACGTTCTCAAAAGGCATGTTAGAATGCAGGGAGGAGGAGTGTTTACTTCCACGTGGCAGGAAGGACCCCTGCCTCCTGGGGGACTGCACTTACCACAGCTAGGATTTGGTAATGCAACCCCGGCTAGGAAGTCTCAGAGACTATCTCAGCCTAACGCAGAGGAGACCCAGCTTAGGCATGTAAAATGTTTGCTCTGCACAACGAAAATTTGCCACCTACCCAGCCCCCATCTCTCTCTCTCTCCCTCTCTCTGTCTCTCTCTCACACACACACCCCTTGAATGTAAAAATGTAAACATGCACGAGGACATGACTGATGGGCCACGCTGACTGGAGCGGGGAAAGGAGGAATACACACGTCTGACTGCTGTGTGGGCACTTGATCAGAAGAGAAGCGAGAGATACCAAAAGGTGACGGGTTTTTCTTTCAGTGACAGTGAGAGGGGCAGCCACGTGGGGAAGCCCCCAAGACCCAGAGTACAGCATCTGTGCCTCCTGAGTAGGTGGGTGAGGACAAACCCTAATGCATTACGGACTTTCCATAAATCAAAAGAGATGACTCAATGCTGAAGGCAAGAATTTTTATAAAATTCCTCTGAATGATCAAGGTGTCTTGACTTGCTGATAGTAAAGTCGCCTGCTGACTGACTTTGCCCCCTCCACTATGATGGGCATGGTACTAGATTCCTTTAAGACAAACTTGAATCTACACTACTTTTCTATTTTATAAGTAAATCATAAACGTAAGCTTCTTTTTTTTTTTTTTTTGGTAATTATGTTATCTGTGACTCAGTTCACAACTTGTGAGGACCCTTCCGTGTGTCACGCTGCTGAGTTGGGCAGGAACAAGTAGAGAAATTTTCCCTGACTGGCATTAAGACCAAGAACAGATAATAATCAGAAGCCGTCAATTGTGGGTATGTGTGGATTCCGTGTCATGGAAATGGAGGGGCAGCATCTCTTAGTGTGGATTTAGATCCCCGTCCATTATGTGAGTGGTTCTCAGAGAGGAAAAGAAAAGTTACATAGACGCTCATCTCCATTACCCAAAGCTTTTCACAAGGGCCTAGTATTCTCATCTGATTTTTTAAAAAGGGTGGTCCTGGCATTTTAAACGCAAACAGGGTGGTAGAAAGCTAGACAGAATTTCAGTCAACAGTTTGAGCTGAATCATGTTTGAGTGAAAGTGAAGATGTTACAATATCAGAGCCATGAATAAAGAGCAGGTGGGGAAGTATTTATGGGCAATATGGCTTTTATAAAATATTACTTTTTACCTAAGTATCTAATCACATCATGAAAATTAAGGATATTATAATTAGAAAAACACAAAGTATGAGCTAAGGATCCTAGGAACTTTGAGGCAGGGTACATACAGATATCCCGGGCACGCTGGGAAGAGGGCAAGCGGGGGGAGAGGAAGTAGGCTGGTTACATCTGAACCCAAAGAGTGGCTAGCTGGAGCACAGGTGATCATGTGACTGCATCTCCAGGCAGGCTTTGCCTGGGCATCAGATGTCGTGCAAAGTGACTTAAAAAAATAAACTCCTTTAGACTAGTTCTGGATTTACAGAACTATTATGAAGATAGTACAAGAATCCCCATACACCTCATGTCTAGTCTCCTTTGTTATTAACATCTTATATCAGGAAGTACATTTGTCCCTGAACCAATATCAATACATTATTATTACTTACAGTCTGTATTTTATTCAGATTTTCTTAGTTTTTATATAACATCCTTTTTCTCTTTCAGAACCCTGTCTCTGATAGCATATTACATTTAATCATCACATCTCCTTAGTTTCTCAGACTTCCCTTTTTTTGATGACCTTGACAATTTTGAGGAGTATTTGTTAGCTATTTTATAGAATGTCCCTCCGTTGGGATCTGTTTGATCTTTCTCTCGTGATTAGAATGGAGTAATGAGGTCATGTGTTTTTGTCTAGAAGATCACAGAGGGCAGTTTCATCACATTATATCCATGGTACTCTCTATCAGTATGACTTATTACTGTTGATGTTGACCTTGATCACCTGGCGGGGGGCAGTGTTTGTCTTGGTCTCCACTGTGAAGTTATCCTTTAAGGGTGTGGAGGGTTATGCCCCATCTCCATTAGGATAAACCAGCTACATCATTTCCTTGAAATTCTTCTGTATAGAAAATTTGTATCTTCTCCCCCTTTTATTTATTTATATGCATATGGACTCATGGATATTTATTTTATACTTTGGGTCATAATCTAATACTACTTTATTTTGTTGCTCAGATTATTCCAGTTTTGGCCACTGGGAACTCTTTTAGTTGGCTCCTGTGTCTCTTTGACATTCCTCCATCAGTGTGGGGATTTTTTGTTTGTTTGCTTGTTTAAGACTTTCTGATATTCTGGCACTACAAGATGCTTCAGGCTCATTCTGTATATTTACTTCCCCAGTCTTGGACTCAGTCATATCTCCAAAGACTGCTGGTTACTTTTATGGAAGAATGATATTAGAAACCAAGATCTAAAAGTGTTACCCAATATGGCTTTGTGTAAAGTTTTGAGCTGTCCACTCTGTAGCACATCTCTCAGTGTGACCTGGCCTATCAGGGATGCTGAAATTACAGCTCATGACCTGCGCTGTCCTGGCAGGTCCAAGGATCCACATAAAAGCGGAGAAGACAATGATATTCTGGAGGCTGTGACCTCCCCTAGAGAGAGGCACGCTCTAGCTTTTGAGTTGCTCGTGTCTTAGGCAGAACCCAACTCTGTTACACAGTCCAGAAGCTGCTGCACCTGCATAATCTTTGTGTGACATTTATAAAAAGGAGTCAACTATCTAAATATTAGCTGACATCAAAGAATCTGTCAAGAAAGTAGACTCGAGGGCTACGGCTGCTGCTTGCCCACCCTGGGTTCCACATCTCAGCCTTTAGGAAAGGCAGTAAAAGCAATCACGGTCAAGTCCATGGGCTCGAGAGCCATCTCGGCCTCTGTTCAAAGCCCAGCTTCTTCCCTTAGGACCCTTCCATACTTTGGTCTCCTGGTCTATACCAGGAGCACAAAAGGAGCATCTTCTTCATACCCATGGTTTTGAGGATCAAGTGGGCTGATACACATACGTGGATTACAGCAGTCACTGACATAGAAGTGAGGGTTTGTGACTAAAACCCCGACATCTCCCTCTGTATGTATCTATAGCTTCAACAGCAGCATTTCACAAAAATGACCCTGAGTAATAGGGAGATGGAAACACATTTCATCTCATGTTTAACAGGGCTTGGAAGTGGACAGCATGTTTAGAAAGGTTTTTGAAATTCAAAAATCCATCAAAGGAAGATATGGAACCAGGGCTTCTGGTTAACAATGAATTGCGTGGGAAAGTATAACAATTCAGAAGAACTTTCCCCAGGGTTATGGATGGCCATGACTTGACTGTATTCTGGGTTTAACAGAAACACTTTACATACAGGATTGTTAAAGTTTACTGTGGCTGATGGAAAAGTCTTAGGGTCACAAGGAGAGAGTCAAGGAAACCAGGACAGGGCCCAGAGAGGCGGCTGCCGCGGAGGGAAGGAGGGAGGGAGAAGAAAACCAGCATCTTCCTCACGGGAAATAAAGTTCTGAAATCTCTGTATTTGTTGCGTGTTTGTCTGTGTCTCCGTGTGAGGGTGAGTGTATGTATTAGTCTGTTAGCGGTCCACACCAAAATTCCACAGACTGGGCGATTTTAAAATGGAAGTTAATTTTCTCACAGTTCTAGAGGTTAGACATTCAAGATCAAGGTGCTGCCAGGGTTGGGTGCTGCCAGGGTTGGTTGCTGCTGAGTTCTCTCCTCTTGGTTTCCGGACAGCCACTTACTCATTGTGTTCTCACATCCTGTTCTGTGTGTGAGTGAGAGAGATCTCTGGGGTCTCGTTCTCCTCTTATAAGGACACTAGTCCTACTGAATTACGCTTCCACCTTTATTTAACCTTAGTCATCTCCTTAAAGGCCCTATTTCCAAATACAGTTACATTGGGGTTAGGCTTTTAACATACAAAATATGTTATATGTTATATAGAGGGTACACAATTCAGTCTGTAACTCTGTTTGTGTTTGTGTTTTTGTGTATGTGTGTGTTTGTGTGGTTTTAGGTTTGATTGCTCTCAGCATTTCGTCAAAATTTTCCTGTCAGCTGTTACAATGTTCATTTTATTAAAAGGCAAATCGATTCTGGAGGCATCTTTCACAATGAGCTCTCCTGATATGGATGAAGAGAAAGCACTGTAAGAAAAGGAGAGAAAATCCTAAAAGACTGATCTAGAAAAGAGAAGTATCTTTAACTAGACTCCTACCTAGATCTCTATGACTTAAAGCCGCGTGAAGTAAGAAGCTGGTGTGCTGACCTC